>NC_091164.1:5672616-5972616 GCF_040958095.1 Procambarus clarkii
TTTTTCTGGGTAGGTTTACAATGAGAATACGTCAGACTGCCTTTTAGGAAATTTAAAGACAAAGTAAAATATTAACATTTACTGAATCAAAAAATTTGCAATAATGTGCACTGTACTATTTGATCGTAAATTGCATAAACTTGCACAGAATATTCCTTCCTATGCCTGTAACATACCACCCATATGTTTAGAACCACCCAGCACATTTTTACATTGGTGATAATTTGGTGATTATTTGTACATACTTATTGCTAATACGTCCAGACGTTTATTACTGATATGTTAAGCTTTAAAAGTCGCAGGAAAATTAACGTAGTAGTTTAGGAATACTATGGTACAATTCAAACAGGAATGCCTGCAGTACAGTAGCTGATTACACAATTATTTTCATGCAAAGTGTTCAAATGTACCACTGCTTCTTATTCATTAAGAATTATGTTCACTTTAGAATTGCACTACTATAAAGTATTTTGTTTTAAAATCAACTAGAATTAATGATTGAAATATAGTTAAGTTTGTAGTAATTTGAAGTTTGGGCTTTAGATTTTGAAGTTAACAGTAGTCGACTAATATGTCCAAAACTTTTAATATCTAGGCAGGTACTTGCTGTTCAAATTTAGGTAATGAATGTAGTTCAGCATTACCACCACCTTTTTCTAGTACAGTACTAATAATGACATTCTTTTGATGACCAAGCTATCTGTAAAAAAAGGAGTGGTGTGTGTCTGAACCTGTCCGAGGTTGCAAGCCAGATGCTTGCCATCAAATCACCATAGAAAGTTGTCTGAGGCTCTGATTGTATGAGGAATGTCATAGGGGCATGGGGGGATTAACCCCAACTCATTTAGAAGGGTTGGTTTCTCTTGCAACAACCAATGACTATGAAGTAAATTGGGTTTGGTTTTCCGGCTGTTTATCATACACACAATCACAACATTGTTCCATCAAAGTCAGGATAGTAAAAATAATGTGGTTATACAGTAGTGTGTGTTTGCTGGATGCATATTGTGCATGTATTTTAAAGAGGTGTATCACAAGGTGGGGTTAATGATGAAAATTAAGTTATAGATGTGGAGCTCGTAGTTGATTCATTTTTGGCAGTAAATTCAGCAATGTAAAAAGTAAATTATAATACACACACCTGCAGTAGTTTATATAGAAAAAATACTGTGAAGGAGTAACTACAAACTGTACAATGTTATGTTAGTATAGGATTCTCATTTTTTCATATTAATGACAAATTGTGAAAATATTTTAATGTTAATAAATTTGTGTATGAAATAATACTTTGTGTTATAATGTACAAAAAGTAGTAAGTGAGAGTAAACTTTATTAGTAGGTAATATTTTGTCTGTAAAGGCTTCATCAAACTTTAGCTTTTCAGGCATGTAATTTGCTATGTACAATTTCTCATTCACATTCCAATTTCATTACGGTTCAATAAATAAAATGTTGAGGGGTAATGGTTCCATTTTATTGAGCATAATTGATTTATTTGTATTTATTGCAGGCCATTCAGTTCTATGAGAACACTGAAGCAGAGTACAAGATGTGGAATAAAATGGAGTTTTTCTGTTGAGACTGGCAATGACTTCACAGTACAGTATTACTGATCAAGCCAGCCTTTGCCTCCCAGGATCTACAAATATCCTCTGTTTGTGTCTTATTTCAAACATCACATTTCATTAACTTTTAAACTTCAGTATACAATAATTCAAGTTGAATATACAATACAGAACTCCCTCAAAAATCTGAATTGCATCATTGCAGATTATTCAGATTTACACAATCTGGATTTACAAATATTTGCCATTTTTTTGGCCATGAAAATTTTTCGTTTTTTCTTACATTGAATTGTGTATTATATAAATATCTGAATAGTTGGTATCTGGTAAACTTTTGCAGTTATCTTGAACTGGCTTTTGAAGTCCTCAATTCCCATGGTAAATGCCATTCTTTGAGAAACAGACTGCAACTGCACCACCAACAACCACTCTCAGGCTTAAATGATGCATTGGGAATCCTCATGTTTAAAAGGTTTCAGTATGTCACTTCTTTCCACCACTGCCATCCATTTTAGTCAAATAATAAAACAAAAAGCAGACTACATGTCAGAAATGTTCAGCACTCAAATGAATGTCCTCTTACAAAGAATGTCACTTTTCACTCGTTTGCTTTACCAAGGTCAAAAAATGGACTAGAAAATGGAAGCGGCTTGCAAAAGTGACATACTGTCCTGTTTTCTGTTTTGGGTCCTCTGGGTTAGTCTGTTAGGTTAGGAGAGGACACTAACAGTTTTCTCGGCGTTTTGAAACCTTAGGAGGACGGGTTGCACCACTAGAACCAATGCTATCCACCAGCTGCTTGCCTTTCCAGCCATGATAATGCTGCTTTTAATAACTGCTGTCTTATCTATGGTAAGGAAGTTTTACATTGCCTGATGTATCCATACTTTTCTTGCATTACTTGGCTTCAACTATCAGTAGATAACTATGAGTTATCAGTAAAAAGAGTCAGAAAAAGCATTTTGACCTATCTATACCCAAGCAGTCTCATAAGAAAATAGTTACGGTCATAACGCATGCTCTTGCAATACGTTCTGATGCCTCAAAAGAAAGAAAAAACTTAAAATTTGTTTGCTCAATTTATAAAGGCCTATTTCTAAATACAGTACTGGAATTATAAATACAGGTACAGTACTATTATTTATAATTTTTATTTTTAATTATTCCAGAAAGGAAATCCATTTTTTGGATGGAAAATTGGGTAAGCAGATTTGGTCCATTTTATACATTCAGATTTTTTAGGGAGCACTAATTAACTTGTAGATTTCCTAGTGTTTGCAAATTATGTTAAGTGGTATGTTTAAGTTAATTTCTTGAGTATAACTGTTTTTGAAAAGCGTTACTGTATTGCCAACATTGTCATTCTGTAAACATCTGTCTTCACTCATTTACATCCATGAACAGGGTATTTTGTACTCTTAACAAGAGCAAACACTGGGGTCTACAAAATTTATAGTTTACACTTTTACTGTACATCTTAATTAGGTCTTTTTATTACACACATAGATGCAGTTACATTTATATGTACACATTAGGCATAGAGTATTATATACATTTCCTTAAAAATATATATTCATAACTGCATCATTTTCAATATAACACGTTAAAAAATATATACTAAAGTTTCTTATAAATTAGGGCAGATTTAATTTAACATCCATGACATTGTAAATACAATTAACACACATGTAGCTTAATTCAGTCACATTAAGCAAGTACTTTAATAAATAAATCAGTTCAACATCAAGGCCTTGCATAAGTGTTTTTTAATGTCAAGTTTGACCTTAGAGTAGTATGTATGCTCATGAGAGATTTAATGGGTACTTATTGTATGTACTCACTAAAACAGACAAATCAGCTACCCCATATGGCTCAGAGCTGGTCTTCTCATTTGGCTATCTTGATCTAGTCAACAATGTACTGTACGAGTTTGTTTTTTAACAACCAATAATTATTCAATGTACTATATTGCAATAAGGTATTTCAATAAGATCATTTTATGTTTATTGTTGGTAATTATCATTCATAAGGTTGCGGTTTCAAAATTAATTTTCCTAGATATATTTTTGCCATTGAGAAAGCTCAATTTTTTTAACATTGACAAGTAGTTAACATTTTATAAAGAGTATGACACTAACAGTATCTACATTACATAATTAGATGGTACTGTATTTGCATAATTTTTTTTTTTTTTACCAGGACTACTTTTATGTATAAAGTTTAAAGTTTCATATTTGATAAGCATATTTAAGTATCCTTTGAAATGTGGTCCAAATATCACTTATGCATGGATAAGTTGTGTACATAGTTTATTATAGTACTAAATGGAAAACTAATTAAGTTGTCTTTGTTTTGTGAATATTCTCAATTATGCATTCCTCTTAAGCTTCAGTAAGACTGAGATAAGCATTTTGTTTGGATTGTCATGAAAATGCTGTATTATTTATTGATAACTTTAATATTTAACATATATATATATATATATTTGAAGATTTTATTATCATGACTTGGAAAATTAATATTTATATACTGTAATGCTATTGATTTTCTGTATGAAAGTGTATTGTATGTAAACTCTAGTCTTGTTCTAGTCAATTTGATAAGAATTTATATTTAGATATTATAGACATATATGTATATATACATATATATATTTATATATTCACTGCATATGTAAGATTGCTTCCTCTGTAGTGCCAAGTATTACTGTGAACATGAAAAATATTAATAACAGAATCAGTGAGTGTGATCCCATTGTCAGGTTATAATAAGGTCCAGATTACACCTGGCAATACAAATATGATCAGCCTTATCTGTATGTGTGCTAACAGAGGGTCAGTTCAAGTGATTGCAGTATTTTTTAAAGTCCACAGTAGCTTTTTCATTTTGTTCGTTTTTGTTTTGTATAGATCAGTATTATCAAAGTACTGTAGATAAACTCATTGAAATGGTTAAAAATATGCCTTGTAGAGGCTGTCTGTGTTAGCAAAGCCTTGCTTTATATACATTAGTGTAATTGGTTAATGCTCTAGTGTTGCAATTTCAATTTAATTTATATAAGATACATAATTGGTGGACTGCATTATTTTCACCAGTTAAGACAGTGTCAATAGTGAAAGTGACAGTTGTGTACGCGTGTGCAGGAGGTAAATATTTTCAACCTTTTTACTTCTCAATATGTTAGATGGAATATAAATGTTGAGGAGATTTACCAAAAACACACAAAAAGGAAATGTCCTATCTTGATGTATTATGAACAGTATTTACCCATAGGCGATTTTGCCAATGTGCCAAAGAATCAAAGTGTCCATCCTCTTGGCATAATGCCCCTGGGCCGCAGAGTCAGCCAGTATTTTTCTACCTTTGGATAATAATAATGAGGGTATTTTTATCATCAGTGTTTATGGTGAATTACGTCCATTAATGGTATAGTAGATGCTTGTTTTGAGTTCTGTAGAGGAATAACAGCACTTTTAACCCTGCTTAGGCATAAATTAGGAATTATTTTGTGCAAGGAAGAAGTGATAATTGTGTTAAGTTATTTGTGAAAGTTTACCGAATGCTGGTGTTATGCAAATGCTCGTCAGTGTGTACGGGTGTACAGTAGTCATGGCGAGACCATTTACATTCAAGAACATGTGCCTATATTGCCATCTTTCAAGTCTCTGTACAATACACTTACATTCTGCACCTTACTTGCTCATAAAACTGCATTGCACTTTATCTAAATTACATAAATTTAGTTGACTATCATATTTGAAATATTACTGTAAAATAATGAATATTTAAGTTTTGTGCCATTTAGAGCAAATGTCCCAAACAGCTGTGTTAGATTATTTCTTGACATAATTTATATGTTTTTGTAGAATTCAAACTAAATTGTATTTCAAATATAAATTTAATGTATTCTGGTGACTGAAAAAAAATCATTTAAATTATATTTTTTCTGAAAGTTATTAAAAGGCAAACAGTTGGCCATGCATGCTCAAGACATGTGAAAAGTTGGTCTTGCCCCATTTTTCCCCATGGACATTCACTTGCAATGCTGATTTTTTCCCCAATTTCTAAATCCATACTTTCTTCAGACATTGCTATTTAATTTTGTTCAATTTCTCAATCTTGCAATCTTTAATACTTTAATTTTTCCCTCACCATTAATTATACTTGAAGATATACTTCTATTTTGCTAGTGTAAACAAGTGGAGCCTGCTCAACTTATGTAAAACTCTTCAGCAAATATTTTATGCGTTATTGTTGGGTCCAATATAAAATGTAGAGATGGCCAGCAGCCTAAATATTTAGGGGAAGATTTTACATATCCACCCTGTTGAGTGCAGAAAATTCAAAGATTGTTACATATAACAAAATTATCATGTGAGGTAGTTATTATAATTTAAGGTAAATTCACTTTGTTTATGGTCAAATTCTGCATGAACGAAGGGAGAGCAGGATTGGGTCACCCTATAGCCTTTAACTTTTGAGATAAGATTGGCTACACTAACACAAGTATTACAAAATGGCCAAGTCTTATAATTTGCCACTTGTTGATTATCAAACTGCCAAGAGAAAGAACTTTCTTCTCTATTTTTAAGATCAATACAATGAATAAAGACATTTTGATTGTAACGTTGAACTTACATGAATACTATATTGTGAAATGCAATAAAATATTGATATAGTAGATATATATGCATGATAACTACAGTTAAACAAAAAAATGCTGGAAGATCTTCCTTCCTACAACTATTTATATATTTAACCTGAAAATAAGGAATTATATAAGCAAAAATACACCGTAATTCATATAAGGAATCTTTTGATAAAAGTAAATCAACTTTGAAAATAATCTGGTATATGCTATGTGAAAACAATTACTTAACTAAATGAAGATTTTGCCCAGACTCTGTATATGGTCAATCCAAAAGGAGTCTTGGAGGTATATTTGTCAAGTCTTAAAATAAAGTGCAGGCAACTCATGATCAGAATAATTCCTGTATATTGTTACTTTGTATATTCTATCCTTTGGTACAAATTTTCCTCCCCACACAAGTGCCCATACATATTACCAAATATTTTTGTATAGCACAGGTTATATAACATGTTTTGGGTAAATGTCACGTTTGAGTACTTGAGAACATCCGACCTTGTAAGTGGCCTCTATCACCATTTTAGCCCCTAATCCTGCTATACAAACCAACTCTGAGGTCCACACATGACAGTGCTACTAATTATTCAGTTGCTTAGAAAGTGCCTCAATGAAGTGTATTGGTGGTGCATCAATGACTTTTATCTTTTATTGCCTCTATAGGAATTAGTTTTATGATCTTCAAAAAGCATCAAATTAGAACAATTCACTCTTTCAAGGTAAAAAGCAGTGCTTGTACACTCCGTTCTCTTAAAAATAACGTCACTTTTGGCTCATATGCCACTATGACCAAATTTGGACATAATTTGAAAAGAAATTGACTCAAAAGTGACGTACTGTTCTGTTTGAGTCGTCTGGCCCTCCTCGGACAGGTTAGGAGAGGAAACTTTTAATTCACGTTTTTCATAACATTTTGTAACTGAGAATTTCCTCCCACCTAACCTATCAGAAGACCCTTAACTTACAGTTGTTGAAATAAAAAATCCCAAACTTTCAATTTTTTTTTCATTTTCAAATTGCATCCACTTTCGGCCATACAGGCAAACGGCCAAAAGCGACATTATTTTTAAGAGGACAGGTTGGCTTGTAATAAAACTCAAATTTTTGTAAAAAATAATGAGGGGATGCACTCTTGGACCATCAAAAATTAACTCGCAGTATGGCATGCATATGGAAAATCTGGTTGTTACAATCAGCAGATTCAAGAACCCTACAAGAAAGAATCTCATTTGTAGGTTGGCAACTGCATGTAATTAACTCATTTTATTTGGAACAGGAAGCCTCTGTACACACTATGCTTATATCAAGGTACCACAAGTAATTATCAAAAGGTGCCAAGCAGGGGTGAAGTACCCCCCAGGTCTAGCTACTGACCTTCCCTGGACAACGGCTGCCTAAGTCCCGGGTACCTATTTACTGCTAGGTGAAAGGAAACATTCCAAACAATTTAATTTGTCCTGTCTGGAAATAAAAAAAAAAGATTCCAGATTCAAGCCTAGTTTCCTCCTAAAGGTACAAAAGATTTGTTGTACAGTATTATCTAAGATTGCTATATTACCAAGGTTTTACAGAGTAATTGTGAGGTGGCTTCAGTGGTAAAGGATGGTAAATGAAGTCCCAATATTAACAACAGGACACAGGCAAAGGGAAAAAAAATTCAGATTAGTGTCACTGAATAGTATTCAGCATAGTTAGTGCTAGGGAAAATTAAATGGGTTGAGAATAATAGAATACCTAAAGAGGATAAAGTTTGTAATGATAGACAACATAGATTTAAAGGTGGACCTGAAAGACAACTGTAAGCAGCCAATTCAAAGCAGACACAGAACAAACCACATTCTAGGACACAGCTGTCCTCGAGTCCACACAGGCCACAAGGTCGTAGGTTTCCAACCCAATAGGCAGCATCCGTGGTGTAGTGGTAAGACACTCGCCTGGCGTTCCGCGAGCGCTATGTCATGGGTTCGTATCCTGGCCGGGGAGGATTTACTGGGCGCAATTCCTTAACTGTAGCCTCTGTTTTACGCAACAGTAAAATGTGTACTTGGATGAAAAAACGATTCTTCGCGGCAGGGGATCGTATTCCAGGGACCATAGGATTAAGGACTTGCCCGAAACGCTACGCGTACTAGTGGCTGTACAAGAATGTAACAACTCTTGTATATATCTCAAAAAAAAAAAAAAAAAAAAAAAAAAAAAAAAAAAAAAAAAAAAAAAATTATGGAGCCAGAATGATTGTTAGCAAAAACTATGAGCATCCTTCAAACTCAAAGCAATCATGCAAAAGTCCCTTTGAGGGGGATTACACGGCCTCAAAGCAGTTAGTCATACATGCACCAAGGTTGCTCATGACAAGACAGATGCAAGTACAGTCAAAACAACCCTGCTAAGCATGGTGACTGCATGTCATATATAACAACCCATCCTCCTGTTTAGATAGTACCTATTGTGATAGTTGCCAATAGTCATGAATTTATATGTACTTGGCTCTTTGATAGAAGTATACTGACTAGTAAGGAATTCTTTTAAAATAAATTAAGCTAAAAACATTCTTAGGCCTAGTATAGCACACATGTTCTTCATTAGGCCCCGGATACAGTGTATTAGGCCTAGAAAGGTTAGGTTAGTTTGTCAAAGCAACACAAAAATAGTTTTTCCCAGTTTGTCCAACTCACTAGTTCAGATTTCTACTTTCTAATTTTGTACATCGGTATACTGTATATACTATGGTCCTCATCATTACTACGAGTACTACCAAAACAGGAGGATGGGCTGTATATGAAGGTGTAAAAATGCTAACATTTTGTGATGAATGATTCAAATTATTATTATAGATGCTATGGGTAGTAAAATTTCAAGAAAATTAATGCAAATTATAATACCCTTAATATGTGGCAAATAAGAGTGCCCTGTACACTAAGTAAAATGCTAACATTTTGTGATGAATGATTCAAATTATTATTATAGATGCTATGGGTAGTAAAATTTCAAGAAAATTAATGCAAATTATAATACCCTTAATATGTGGCAAATAAGAGTGCCCTGTACACAAGAGGAGAAATAAAACTAACCAAAAACCAGCGTTGAATGTAATGAAACACCATTTTCTGGGCGAGAGACTGGTCCGTCTAATTACCAAAAACTACCACATGCTACACACGCTTCAGAAAACTTCCTGGCAATACGTTAGTAATGAATAAATATGATATATTTACTCATTACAATGTTGGTGCTGAACATACAACATGAAAAAACATAATTTTAATCCGAAAAAGTATCTTTTTATAAAGAAATTAGACGAAAATAAAAAGCTGGTGACGCCAAATCAAGTCGACGATCCAAGCTTCGGTTAGGTTTGGTTAAGTTAGGTTAGGTTAGGTTAGGTTAGGTTACGTTAGGTCAGCCTAACTTAATATATCATATTTATTCATTACTAACGTATTGCCAGGAAGTTTTCTGAAGCGTGTGTAGTATGTGGTAGTTTTTGGTAATTAGACGGACCTCGAGAGACTGAGGCTTCCCGGAGCTATGCAGGCTGCTATGGATATGTAACGGTTCTATTGTTACGTAAAGTATGGTGACAAATAAACACAGACACAGACACTAAGATACTATATATATATTTGGTCGAATATACAGAAGTACACAGGTGATACGTTGGTGTAAGTTGAGCGCACTGAGCGTTGGTACAGTATCTCGCAAGTGTCTGCTCTAGACCACACTTGAAAGTAGACTAGCCAATGTTCGCTACACCGCTGCTTATATTGCTTGGGCAACATCTCACCTCATTCATCTCCAAAGGTTGACAGGAATATTAACACTATATTTGGAGCGAGTATATTATTGGGATAATCTACTCGCTACAGATATATTAGACTTCGGCATCAATCTGTGCGCATGGAGTTTTAGGCCTACCGGGAACCACGAGCCAGAACCTAGCCCCCTCAAAGAGACACAAGGAGCAATGGCCTATAGAAACCCCCCGTGTGGTTGGAAGCATTCTATGTCTGCCATCAACCGGTCCATAGAATTACCCAAATCAGCCCAAATGGGCCCAAAACTACACAAATCGTCCTAGCATTACGTAAGTAATGAAGAAATATGGTATATTTACTTACTATAATGTTGGTGCTACACGTAGAACATGATCAAACCTATTTTTACTCTGAAATAATCTAATTTCATAACGAAATGAGACGTAAATATGTGAGAGGTGACGCCATAGGAAGTCGACAGTCCAAGCGACAATTGTGTGGAGCGACTTATCCAAGATATATGGTCGCCTGGAGAGTGTTTGCTGCCATATCAGCCTCCTGTACACAGTGACCCAGTCCTTTTCGTTCATTGAACATCGAACCCTACACGCCCTCTGATATATTGCTTAATTAACAAATATTCACAAATAAAGGTTATATTTGTATATGTTATCAGAAAGGCAGATATAAAATAGTTTTTGTGAATCCATCACAGAAATTATACCTTATTAGAGAGGAAAAATATTCATACTTTAAACAAGGCTTCATGGCCGACGCTCTCCTTACCGATATTCGAACCCCAGTTGGAAACAGACCCAACTATAGGATGGGTTAACCCAAGTATCGCGCTTCCAAAAGGGTCGCCCAAGTTGGAAAAGACGAACGCTGAAAGAATATTGTTGAAAACATCTTGATAACTGATTAAACCAAAATTATTTATTAGTCAGAAGAAAGACAGAAACGCGATCTATATGTAAAACCTCTACCAGACAAATATTTTAAGTAAAACCGAAGATATTTGTAGTTGTATAAAAGTGGCAGTTTTCATCGCTCGTCAAACTCGAAAACCGCAGCATTCATCTCAGAACCATGCCTATTTCACGCAGATTCCTTAATAAACGTAAGAGTTTTATATGTCACAAGAAAGACAGATATATAAGCTTCGTTCTAAATACCTTACCATGGGCATATTTAAATTTAAAGCGAAGATACGTGTACTTTTATAATAGCCGAGCTCCGACTCCGGACAGATCGATCGACGGAGCAACTCTCTCTCAGAACAATGCTTATTTCACGTAAATTTGTAAATAATCGTAAATTTTTTATATGCCTCAAGAAAGATAGGAATATAAGGCTCATTTTAAACACTTTATCATAGACATAATTAAAGTTCTAATGAAGATTCATGTATTTTAATAATCGCCGATCTCCGACCCCCGCATAGACTGAGCGACAGAGCAACTCTCTCAGAAGAATGTTTATTTTATGTAAATTCGTTAATAAACACAAATGTTTTACACGTCTTAAGAAAGATAGAAATATAAGCTTTATTTTAAATACATTACATTAGACATATTTAAAGCTCAAGTGAAGATATATATGTTTTTATAGTGGCGTTCAGTAGCTTTTCGGCCATGGAGTGCAGACGCCTACGCACTTGCCAATATGTTGTGTAATTAACAAAGATACGCTAATAAAGCCTAAAATATTACATGCCTCCAGAAAGACAGAGCTATAATCGTTATTGTGAGTGCATCAAAGAAAATATATCATGTTGGAGACCAATGATATAGCAATTTTAATTTAAGTTTCGAGTCCCGCCCGGTCGAGAGATGGGGCGACTCGGATACAAGACACTCCGTACATTGACAACATCGCACACTAATATTTTTACCACTTCGGACACCAGCTTTAGACGTTTCGCATATGTGTACGTGTTCCATATTAAAACGACAATATAATGTTATTAACAATTAAAATCTTCTATTTAACAGGCATATAGTTATTAAATGAAGTTTAGTGATGTAATAGACATAATCCGGAGTTGGTAAGGACGCCGCCCGCCAGCGTAAACACAACACACCCGAATGCCCACAAACACGATACAACGCACAAAACACAACACTTCTGTCAGTTTTTTGATAAACTCCTTTTATATTTATTATGTGATAGTTATACTTGCATAAAATGATAAATATTATAGGTAAGCGCCTAATATTTAATATTAATCAATAAAAAAGAAGTCAGAAGCCACACGCCTGTCTGTACATGTCTTTTGTGTAAAAGTATTTTGGGCGCTCATGTACTTGTGCGCTAGCTGGCGTTCACACCTGTTCTCGCCTACAAGCATTAGAATTAAACAAACGAATTTATTTTTTCATTTATATACAAGAAGAGAAGGCTACTCTTGAGTCTGTAATATTCATCTGATCACTAGTCTCCCATTTGGTCCTCATTGATTTATAAAAAAAAAAAAAAATAAAATGTTTATTTAGGTAAGGTACATACATACAATAAATTTTTACAAAGATTGGTTGACTTATAGGTAGAGCTAGTACATACAATGCCTAAAGCCACTATTACGCAAAGCGTTTCGGGCATGATAAACTTAAATGACAAGCTTAACTAATTGAGGATAATGAGTAGAATGAAAACAAGAAATGAAAACATAGATGAAAAAGCAGCACAAATACAATTATGTCGACAAACAGCGCTCTTAAAAAAAAAAAAAAACAGACATTGGTTGACAATAGAAGGGTAAGGTAGGTTACAGGGAATTTATTAGGTATAGCTTCGTTTTTAACTTAAACTGGTTGAGAGAGGTACAGTCTTTAACATGGTTGGGAAGGTCATTCCACATTCTGGGCCCCTTGATTTGTAGAGCATTTCTAGTTTGATTAAGTCGTACTCTAGGAATATCAAAACTGTCTTACTTAAAACTTATCTTAACTTATCTTACTTAAAAACTTAATATCAAAACTTATCTTACTATTATTGAATGTCAATAACCGTATTATGCAATTTCAATTTCTTCTATTTCTTTCTTTATTATGCACCCCATACCCATCCCGTGGGCGGTGGTGTAAAGGATTACAGAGGCACATAATCGGTTCAGGAACTGAACCCTCTAGTTCGGTTAGCTAAGCAAGTAACAGTGTTTGACGCTAGTTACAAAATTATTAATGTTGTATACACATGTACACACACTCATACATACATGTATGTACGACGACTGGATCACTGTGTACAGGAGGCTGTTATGGCAGCAAGTTCAAGTTCAAGTATGTTTATTGAGATAAGCAATAAATACATCTCAAAGGGATAGAGTAGCTTAGGCTATTTCTACCCCCCTCTACTTCAAGTCCCTCAAGGGGCGCACAAATTCAGTGAGTACAAATAGACATATAACAGTACAAGAATCCCATTTAACATTGCATACAGCAAGTACAGCATATAATTGTTACATTCTTGGGGCAAAATTCTTGTAGCTCCTAAGTATACTGTCTATTATACCATTATCACACATCCAAACAATTTGATGTGGTACACTATTTATTTCCTTATTTCTATATTTTTCAATAAGGTGACACTCTAATACATAATGTTCTAAGGTGTGGGCGTACGGCATACTACATAATTTACACTCCTTATCTTTTTCACTGACATCAACACCGTATTGCCAGATATATGTATATCCTAATCGTAATCTCATGTAAATTGAATCCTTCCAAGTAGACTTTCCTTTACCATAAGTGAAGGACGAATTTGTATTTATTATTGAATAATTCTTAAGTGTGTTACTACTGTCCACCATTGCCATTCTCTTTATCATTTCTTCACCCTCCTGAATCACCTTGAGTCTTGTTTTTATTTGTTTCACGGTTAACTGACATACAACATCAACAAGAGTTTTTTCAGTGGCTCTCTTCGCTATGTCATCAACTACCTCATTCAACAGTATTCCCACATGTGAAGGGATCCACATGAATCTTACTTTATACCCAGTTTTTTCTAGTCTCTTAACATTCTCTCTACACTCTATCACAATATTCTGATATACTGGGCGTCTGCTATTTAAAGACTCTAACGCTCCTCTGCTGTCAATAAAGAAGCAAGCATTTTTACCACATTTGACTACTTCATGTAATCCTGCTAATACTCCTTGGAGTTCAGCCTGCGTTGAAGAGACATTGTCAGTTAAGCGGCGTCCAATAACAGTATCTACAGTGCCGATGTCAGTGTACTCCCTGATCAAGACTCCACATCCTGCCTTCCCACCCCTAGCCACCCATCACAATATACATGTAGAGTGTTTTCCGTATGCAGTTTTCTAATTATACAATCATATGTTGCCCTCAGCTCTCCTATTTCATACATACTTTTTTTCTTATGCAAGGGAGTAATTACTACATCTACATTACAATCCTCCCATGGTGGTGTAAATTTTCTCTTGGGCACAGCAATACACTCTGTAATAACATCATACTTTATAACATTATAACATAATTTATTCATATATACTCTCTTCTTCATCATACACTGTTCACTACTTCCCACCTTTTGAACCGAGAGGATTAATTCATTAGCTCCCCCACCTCTCATTAATCTATTGGCAGAGGCTACATTTATCTCTGAAATTCTATCCCCAATACTCTGCAGATTCAACTCCATCCTCATTATCTCAATCATAGCATTTCTTGGGCATCCTAAGATAATTCTCATTGCTTCATTTTGTACCTTCTCCAACTTGCCCATCCTACCTTTACCAAAACAAGAAATGACAGGTGCAGCATAATCAATAAGAGATCTTACAGTACTCAAGTATAACATTCGTAGCACAGGGACTCCCACTCCCTTTCCACAGCATGCCAAGGCCTTCAGAGGTTGTAATCTCTTCCGACATTGACCCAACAGTCTGTTCATCTCAGCTTCCAAACTCTCATGGGTATATCCAACATATATGCCTAAATATTTATATATATTAACTCTCTCTATATTTTTATCGTTTATTTTCAAAACAATGGGGCTCCGACTTCTACATTCAAACTTAGTTTTGTTTTCATTAACCACCAATCCCATATGGTGACACAGGTTTCCGAAATTGTCCAACACTGTTTGAACCTTTGAAATATCTTTGCCCTGAAACAAAATATCATCGGCATATATGATCGGAGTTACCCCATTTGAGTATCTCTCAGATGCTATCTTATTCATTAGTACATTAAACAGGGTGGGACTCAACACTCCTCCCTGAGGTGTGCTGAGTTCAAAAGACCTCACACCTGACATACAGCCTTGATACCAAACCTGAGCCTTCCTTTCGTAAAGATAATCCCCTATCCAGCGCAATAATTTCCCTTTAACACCAAGACTAGCTAATTCATATAAAATAACCTCTTTGTTGGCTTTATCAAAAGCTCCTTGTAAATCAATGAAAATTCTATAATAATCATTTTCATTAGCTAGACATTTAATAATACAATCAGAGGTACTTTTTCCTTTGAGGAACCCGAACAAATTACTAGACAGCTGATCACCTATTATATATAAAAGTCTATTTAAAATGATCCTCTCCATCATTTTACAAAAACACGAGGTTAAAGACACAGGTCTATACTCTCCATTGGCTTTAGGGATAGGGATGATCATAGCTTTTTTCCATTTACTGGGAATACTGCCCTCTTTATAACTAATATTAAAGAGGTCTAAAAGTGGGCTTTTCGTCATAGTGGCAAGTTCATTAAGTATTTCATAAGTTACTCCATCCTCCCCAGGGGCGGTAGATTTCCCAACTTTAATCGCCGTTATTAGTTCTTCTCTGGTAATACCTGTGCAAGTGACATCACCACTGTTACCTGCTATAAGTATAAAATCCTTTCTTAGATCTTTCCAAGAATCTAATGACTCTCTCGTTACAGCGGGTAATGAACTAAGTTTGGCAGCTTCCGCCCATTTATTTACGAGCCCATTTGCAATTCCTTGCGGGTCTGGATGTGCAACAAAATTGTGCTTTTTACCCCTTATTTTATTTACGTCTTGCCAGATTTCCTTCAAGTTTCTGTTACTCCCAACTTTCTCTGCAAATTCCTGCCAATACTTGCCCCTAATTTCCTTTCTCTTCTCCCCACACAGCCTAGCAACTGCCAGTAAAGCATTCTTCCCTTCCTCAATCCTACCATTCCTATTCCAATCCCTGTGAGCTCTCCTCATTGTTAATGTCCACCCCTTAAGCATCTTGTCATGTGTATAATTTTCTTTTCTGGGGGGATGCCTTTTTATACTAGATGGTTTCCGGTTCAATGTTGCATTAAATACATCTACCTCCTTAATTAAATCTTCATAAAATGCTTCTGCCGAAACCAGCTTGTAAGTATCATACCAAGACTTAATATGGCCAACAAGACCCCTTAATTCTCCCTCATTAAACTTTAACCTTTTCCTCTGAAGGCAGGCATGCTTTTTATCTAGTTTAAGCTGTATTTGTAATGCAAAATGATCACTTAGCATTTCATCCATAGTAAGACAATTCCCCTCTATGCCCTCAGCATTTATTAAACAAGCATAATCTAATCTCCCTCCCCTCAAATGAGTAGGAGAGGGCTCGCCCAGCAGTTGAACATCTTCATGTTCCTGCAAAAACTGGTACCATCTGCATCTATTTGCTTTACCCCTAATTGATCCTAAAGCTGGATGTCTGGCATTAAAATCCCCTACCACAAGTGTATCTTCAGAAAAGAAGGAATCTGGCAAGTATCGTAAATCAAGGGAGCTATCAGAGATGTATAGATTAATGAAATTTAACTCTCGGTCCTTTAATTGTATCCGCAAGCTAATACTTTCAATACCTCTATATCTCTGAGGGATTCCAGTTATCTCGGCAGGTATGGTACTTTTGACATAACATGAGACCCCCCTAGTTCCTCCATCAGCATATAAGTGAAAGCCTCTATAGCCATTTAGCCTCAGTATGCTACCATCCCCATCCCCAGTTTCCTGGAGTGCTACTATGTCAATATCCTCTCTAAGTGTATAATAGTGTACATCCACCGCTCTAGTTTTTAATCCATTAATGTTCCAAGATAATATTCTCAATTTACTTTCATCCATGATTAATAATAAAACTACCTTTGCCCTGTCCGTCACATTCCATGAGATACAAGAGTACCTTAGAAACTTCCTTCCAACACCGTAACATTTTTTCTTTCTCCTCACCTTCACAACTACTACTAACATCGAAGGTAATATTTTTCATATCTATTTTCTTTGTTATTTCTGTAACCCGTTTTACTTTAACCGTTCTTTCACCATTTGTCACAACAGGAGGTTGAACACCGCTAACACTATTAGAAAGTGTATTCTCCTGACTATCCTCTATCATCGTTACCTCATGCACATCATTACTTTCTTCTACGCACGTTTCACTTTCCATTTCACGTCTCGTTTTACTTTCAATTACACGTCCTGTTTCACCACCATCTTCACCCCGTCCACCTTCCATAGCCAATTTTTCCAATGCCTCAATCCTCTTATCTAGTTTTTTTAGATACTCCAAAATTTGATTACCAACCTCAGAGGTGACCATATTGTCCTGAACCTTGTCGTCACAAGGTTTCAGTTTTTCCACTGCATGATGTACTTTCCCTAAGCTCGCCTTTACTTTCTCCGTCCCTTTTTCCCACACATTGATCATAGGGGCTGCCGTTGGCTTCCAACTGTTTCCTCCATGTTCCTCTTGCACAATTTTTCCTTGCTGCGAGGATACATCTATCCTGCTTGTAGGACCCGCTCTAGTCTCTTTCAGATGAGGCTTCATGGGGCATAGAGAGGAACCAGCATTGTGGCTGCCTCGACAGTTGCAACAAAATGGGATGATTTTTTCACTTCTTTCAATCTTGACTCTACACTCTCGCGAGTCGTGATTTTTCCCACAATACCGACACCTGGGGTCAAACTGGCATTTCCATGCCATATGTCCCCAACGTGAACACTTCATGCACAGTATGGGCTCCTCAACGTATTTTGCAACGTTCCTATAGCCTAGTCCTTGCACAAAAATTTTCTCCGGCGCCTCACCCTTTACCAAGGCAACAACCTGGCTTCGTTTGTCACCACGAACACTGTTCCTCTTCGCCCAGACAACATTATCATTGTTAAGAAGAAGACAGTCAGGATCCAAATAAGTTGGAAACTTGAAATGGCCACTGCTTCGCAAAGTGGGGATGTTTCTGATGGGGGAGAAAGAAACATTTGCGCAGCGCGTCCCGCGGCGTTGCGCGGGCAGTTTGGGGCCGTATAAATACGGGGGCACAGAGGGGCTCTGCCCCTCACTCCGCCTGCCCCCGCCCTCGCAACCACTCCCCGGCCGCCCGACTTCGCACGAGATGGACATCACGCCAGCTGCCTCGGTACCTGGCCTCTCTCTCACGGACATCATGGGGCCCTCGACACCCCAGACCGATCCGGCAGGGGCCTCCTGCCCTACACTTTTAACCCCAAGGTGAGGTTTTCTGTTCAATTCTAGTCAGGACCTCCCCAGTGCGGCGTGTGCCAAGCGCCATCCCCTCGCGGTACGTGTGTGCCGACTTAGTTAGTCCTTTGGGCTCTCTGCTGCTAGTTCCCGGGAGAGCTGGGGCGCCCTTCTTGGCCCCGTGTCTGGCGCCCCCGTGCCGTGCAGGTCGCGTGGCTGGCTTAGGGTCGGCGTGCGCCGGGCCGCGTCCCTAGGGGCCTGCGTTCGGTCTCCTCTCAGGTGGGGCACCGTCCAGCCGCGCCCGTCGTGTCCAGGGGGCCCCGCAGAGTGGCGTGCCCAGGCGCGCGCCCTGCCCGGGGCTCCGTCGGCGGCCAGGCGTGCCCTTGCCGGCGTCGCCACGTGGCCAGGCGTGAAGGGCCCTTCGCCCTTCGTGCTCTGCCTTGGGGCCCATGCCTTGCCGCCATCGACCACGTGTCTGGTTGTCTGGGCGTGCTTCGGCGTCCTTCCCGCCTTTCCTTCGGGGCTCCCTGTTTCCGGCCCGCCGGGTTCCCTGGGCTGTCCCAGGGGGCCAGGTTTCTCCTTGTCCGAGGACATGTGTCGCCGTCGGCGTCGGCTTGTGGCCAGGTTCGGTCCTACGCCCGGGGCGCATGTTCTTGGCGGCGGCGACACGTGGCCAGGCGTGGGCGGCCCTATGGCGGGCCCCGCCTTGGGGCCCATGCCTTGCCGGGTCGTCACGTGCCTGGCCGGCAGGGCGTGCTTCCGCGACTCTCCTGTTTTTCCCTCGGGTGTTCCCTGTTGCCGGTCTGCCGGGTTCCCTGGGCTGTCCCCAGGGGTCGGGTCTCCCTGTGCGGACACGCGTCGCCGCTGGCGACGGTTCGTGGCCAGGTTCCGACCCTTCGCCCGGGCCTGCTACGGGGCACACGCCTGGTCGTGCTGCCACGTGGCACGGCGCTCCGTGGAGCGCACGGCTGGGCTGTGTTCTGCCCTTCCTGTTCCCTTATTTGGGTGCTAATCCACGTGGCTTTGCGCCACGGCTTCCCCACGTCGGGGCTCGGGCTGCCTTGCGCCCGTACGGGCGCGCCTGTGTGCGGCCCCCCCCCCCTCCCTTTCGTCTAGGCCCTGAGCATTCCGTGTGGCAGCGCGTGGTTGGTAGGCCACGGGGTCCTTGGGGTGTGTGGTGTGTTCTCAGCTAGGCACGTCGCCCTCGGACGTCTCGCCTGGCCGTGTTGCCCGGGGAGTTAGTCCCAGGCCCTTTGGAGTCCCGGAGTCCCCTGGTACGTCTTCCCCGGAGTTGTCGCCGAACAAGTTGTCCCCAGACGTCCGTCTGCCCGGTGTAAGCTCGGCATGTAGTCCCCAGACGTACGTCTGGCCGGTGTAGCCCGGTGTGTTATTTCAAGCTTTCCGTCGTCCAGGCCCTCAGGCTCGTGTCCTGCTTGCCTGGGGGGTAGCCAGGACCGTTACTCCATGTCCTCCGTCTGGCCGGTGTTGCCCGGCAGGTTGGTTCCCACGGGGTCCTTGGCGTGTGTGGTGTGTTCTCAATTAGGCACGTCGCCCTCGAACGTCTCGCCCGGCCGTGTTGCCCGGGGTGTTAGTCCCAGGCCCCTTTGGAGTCCCGGAGTCCCAGGTACGTCTTCCCCGGAGTTGTCGCCAAACAAGTTGTCCCCAGACGTCCGTCTGCCCGGTGTAAGTCCGGCATGTAGTCCCCAGACGTACGTCTGGCCGGTGTAGCCCGGTGTGTTATTTCAAGCTTTCCGTCGTCCAGGCCCTCAGGCTCGTGTCCTGCTTGCCTGGGGGGTAGCCAGGACCGTTACTCCATGTCCTCCGTCTGGTCGGTGTTGCCCGGCAGGTTGGTTCCCAGGCGTTCCCGCCTGGCCGGTGTAGCCCGATGTAGCCTACGTTGCAAGTTCAGCGTTCGTCCGCCTGCCCGTCCGCCTTGTGTCGTCGGTTGTTCTTCAACGTCGGAGGGGGACGCTGGCGTTGTAAGCACGGACCCGAGATCAGCACCCCATACTGCCAGTATCTTTCTCCCCCTGATCAGAAAAACTATGATCTTTGTGTGCAACATACCTTCTTCTGGAGGAACCATCACTACATTCTCAAAACCAACCGTCGTGAGGCGTTCCACGGCCTGTTCAGTCCCAACTGTTATGTAGGGCCGGTGAAGGCCCTCCTTGAAAAGTGGTTCGTATTCCAAACATTGTTTAGCTAGACGTACCGTCCACTCTAGCTTTTGGTGGAAATTCAATTGGCATGTTGTAGGGAACAACAGCCTCTTCCTTCTTGTCTTGTCTTGCTTGTCTTGAGTCTTGCTGAGTAGGGTCTCATTCTTTGGTCTCTTTGCAATCTCATCGTCACTCTCACTGTCTCGCTGTCTGTTATTATTTCTCCGTTTCTTTTTGTTCACTACTAGTTCAAACGGTCGATTATCATCTTGTCTGTCCTCCTCACTACCACTTAGGCATACCGCCTCATCCATTTCTTCGACGCTGTCAATAATCGAGAACAAATGCACAATATCCTGTATCACCACGTGCAAAAACGAAGAGTATGGGGCAATCCTCCACCTCCCTTCAATCAGCGGACGCCAAGAGCGCCAACCTAGCGACCGCACACAACCGTAGTCTGGATACAACTGATGATAGACAGAATACTTAGGAACTACAAGAATTTTGCCCCAATGATTGTAACACTTACTATATTAATCTGCAATGTTAAATGTTGTATTGTGATTTGTGTATCTGTACTCACTGAATTTGTGCGCCCCTGAGGGACTTGAAGTGGAGGGGGGTAGAAATAGCCTAAGCTACTCTATCCCTTTGAGATGTATTTTTTCTTGTCTCAATAAACATACTTGAACTTGAATAGCAAATAGCAATACAGTAAGTGACAAATGAAAATTATTATTATCTAATTTAATTAGCAATTCTGTTAATTATATTACAATATAACACGTATTCGCTCACACCTCCAAAATTTTTATTATTACTATTGGTATTATTATTATTATTATTATTATTATTGTTATTATTATTATTGTTGTTATTATTATTATTGTTATTATTATTATTATTATTATTATTATTATTATTATTATTATTATTGTTATTATTATTATTGCTGTTATTATTATTATTGTTATTATTATTATTATTATTATTATTATTATTATTATTATTATTATTATTATTATTATTATTATTATTATTATTATTATTATTATTGTTATTATTATTATTGTTGTTATTATTATTATTGTTATTATTATTATTATTATTATTATTATTATTATTATTATTGTTATTATTATTATTGTTGTTATTATTATTATTGTTATTATTATTATTATTATTATTATTATTATTATTATTATTATTATTATTATTATTATTATTATTATTATTATTATTATTATTATTATTATTATTATCATCTCTTCTTTTTGAGGCTAGGTGCAGTTTACACTATTATTATTATTATTATTAGTATTAGTTTTATTATTAGGAGTAGTAGTTTTATTATTATTATTAGACTAGGGTTGCCAGTAGTGTTATTGTGTGGGTCGGGACGCAGACCTCAGCCGGACGCCAGCCACACTGTTTGTTTGGTCGAGGGGGGCAGAGTGGCGACTGTGACACGGGGCACAGTGGAGCCAGGTACTGTGACACGGGGCACGGTGGAGTCAGGTACTGTGGCACGGGGCACGGTGGAGCCAGGTACTGTGACTCGGGGCACGGTGGAGCCAGGTACTGTGACAAGGGGCACAGTGGAGTCAGGTACCGTGACATGGGGCACAGTGGAGCCAGGTACGGTGACATGGGGCACAGTAGAGCCAGGTACTGTGACACGGGGAACAATGGAGCCAGTGACACAGTGCAGAGGAGCCAAAAACTGTGACATGGGGTAGAGTGGAGCCAGGTACAGTGACACGGGGCATAGTGATGCCTAATACTGTGACACAGGTCACATTTAATAATAATACATTTACAATACTAATTCATTGTGTCGGGGGACAGCAGCCAGTTTATACACAGAGTAACTGTTAGGCTTATATTATAGGTTCCCCCTCCCTTTTAGGATCAAATTACTGACCCTCCTAAGGATGCAGCTCTACAACAAGCTGACTAACTCCTGAATACCTACTTACTGCTAGGTTAAGAGGGGCATTAGGTGATAAGAAATGTGCCCAACCATTACTGTGCCGCCCGGGATTTGAACCCAGAATTCTCAACTATGAGTCAAGAATGAACTCAATGGTACTGGTCGAACTCTTATTAGAATCTGACCAGATTGTCAGCTGGGTTAACCTGTGTGTTGCATTTCCACAATGGTCGTCCAAGTTTAAATTGAACGCCCCAAGAATATTGTTGAAAACATTTGATAACTTATTAAACCAAAAATTGAAAGTTTTTAACATTTGGTTAGGTTAGGTCAGGTCAAGTCAAGTCAGTGTTTTACCACTGTGCCATGGGGACTTCATATCTATGGGAAAATTTTGAATGTTAAAATCGGCATTCGCCGATTTTAACTTTGGCAACGATTTGTTGACCCAGTTGCTACTTTGGTCAGATTTCATTATGGTTCGGAACAGTACTACTGGGATCGTCCTTAAACTAGGTACTGTGATACAGGGCACAGTCGAGAAAGTTCTATACAGACACTTTGGGTACAATAGGGCAAGTTACTGTGGTTACAATAGGGCAAGTTACTGTGGTTTTGAATTAAGCTGGGTACTGTTATCTTGAGGTTATCTTGATGATTTCGGGGCTTTTTAGTGTCCCCGCGGCCCGGTCCTCGACCAGGCCTCCACCCCCAGGAAGCAGCCCGTGACAGCTGACTAACACCTAGGTACCTATTTTACTGCTAGGTAACAGGGGCATAGGATGAAAGAAACTCTGCCCAGTGTTTCTCGCCGGCGCCTGGGATCGAATCCAGGACCACAGGATCACAAGTCCAGCGTGCTGTCTGCTCGACCGACCGGCTCCACCTGTCATGCTTGGGGCATGTTAAAGCTCAGGACTGTCAGCACAAAGGGGCTAGGTACTGTGATGTCACATAATAGCCAGGAACTGTGGCACTTAACAGAGTAAAAACAGATATTGTGATGGTGCAGTAGAGTCAGATGTGGTGCCAGCGGGACAGGGCACGTGTGGTGCCAGCGGGGCAGGGCACATGTGGTGCCAGCGGGGCAGGGCACGTGTGGTGCCAGCGGGGCAGGGCACGTGTGGTGCCAGCGGGGCAGGGCACGTGTGGTGCCAGCGGGGCAGGGCACGTGTGGTGCCAGCGCGTCATGGCACGTGTGGTGCCAGCGGGGCAGGGCACGCGTGGGGCCAGCGGGGCAGGGTACGTGTAGAGCCAGCGGGGCAGGGCACGTGTGGGGCCAGCGGGGCAGGGCACGTGTGGGGCCAGAGGGGCAGGGCACGTGTGGGGCCAGCGGGGCAGGGGGACGTGTGGGGCCAGTGGGGCAGGGCACGTGGGGTGCCATGAAGGTTAAAAATAAAGGGTTGCAAGAGCAGTGATTGTATCACTACTACTACTATGGTGGTTTACATCATCTGTCTGTTGCTTCTGTTCACCTAGTAGTAAGTAGGTACCCGGGAGATAGGCAACTGTTGTGTTTGCATCCTGGGGGAGGGTCAGTAGAATTAACCCATGGAGGACCTTGGTAAGCCGAAGTACAGGCTTCCTGTCTGTGACAATGGGAACGATTATATACTGTCGCACTTTGCGCACAATTAGACCAGGTACGATGGCAGTATAATAGGGCCCAGGTGCTATGATAGGAGACATGATGGAAAGAACTTTTCCATAGAGTTCTGTGATAGGCAGGGAATTGAGACACCCTTGGATGAGTGGGGCCAGGCAGTATAACAGGGGCATAGTGGGACGAAGTAGTGATGTCACGTGTAACCATAGTGGAACCTAGGCACTTGGACACTGAGTACTTTGTGGCTAAGTAGCCTGCTTTGACAGGGTTTAGTCAGTCATACCTGGGACAAAGGAATGTAAATGTGCTGACTATTCACAACAGGTCTAGATAATGCAGTTGTATGGCAGCATTTTTCAACCTTTACATGCTTGAAATAATCCTGGGCTGTCCTTTAGATATTCAGACACATTTCAATGTCAACCAAACAAGAAGAAAGACGTGATTTATGTCTTTGCTCTTGATACTGGTTAAATAATAGAAATTAAAGACAACAATGACAAGAATATATTTGCATATAATTAGAATTAACTTATTTGTGTCCTTTGCGGACCCCTAATTACCTAGGTGTGTGTTACCATTAAGCCTTGTGTGTTACCATTAAGCCATTAAGCCTTAAAATGATTTAAGGGTGTAAATCATTTATACTGTATAGGATTTTGGACTTACTGCTTGGAGGGTGCAAATGATGTAAATATGATTTGCAGATTTAAAATATTTAAAGTAGTCGTGCACATACACAGGGCTCACATTTGCTACCTCAGGCCTCTAATAACTCTCTCCCATCTTGAAAAAAAAATCCCAAGTCCCTAACTTTCCTTTCAGGGCCTTAATAAAAAAAATGAGGACTATTGTATGGCAACATCACCATCCAGTGTCTGAATGTTTAAGGCAGCCATAGAGGAGACAATAAACTTTTAACAACAGCAAATGAGTGATTACCGATATCATGTACAGTGGCACCTTGGTTTACGAATTTAATCCATTCCAAGAGACGGATCGTAAATTTGTAAACCGAAACAAATTTTTCCCGTGAGAGATTGAACGAAATGAGAGGAAATGAATGGCATGGTAAACAACACAACTCAATTTCAATGCAATGTCACACAAAATGAATTAAATCAAAATGAAAATAAATCAAAATTTATGAAAATTAAATTTATCAATGCAATCAGAAACATTGAAATGGAATCGTAACATATTAAGTATAGAGTGAGTTGCTATTACGTGCAACAGATGGCGCTGTTTTTCAAAAAAGCATGTTTTTACATGTCACAGGTGTGGCCTCTATATAGTCAGTACAATGGGGCCTCGACTTACGATGCTAATCCGTTCCCAGAGACGGATCGTATGTCGAAATATCGTAAGTCGAAGTGATTTTTCCCATAAGAAATAAAGGGAATTGAATTAATCCGTTCCCCACCCTCCAAAATATTAACATACAAATACATTTTATACTGAATATAATGTTTTTTTCTAACTTCAATACAGTACCTAAGTTTCTCTTACCTTTATGGAGGGCTCTTGATGGCGTATGGAAGATGGTGATGAGGGGGGAGGAGGAGAGTTGTTACTGTTTGGAAGGGGAGTCCCCTTCCATTATCACATCAGGCAGTGATGTTTTCTCTGGGGTACTCTCTCTCCTACGTTTTGCCTGAACACCACTAGGACCTGGTGGTGGTTCAGTGCTTGTTTGTCTCACTTCAAATTTGTCAAGAGACATTTGTTTTTCCCTTCGTCTTAACATTTGTCTGTAAAGATGTATCACAGTGTCATTGAATAGGTTAAGGCAACGACCTACTGCAGCTTGATTTGGGTGAATCGTTTCAGCAAAGGTTTGCAATTCTTCCCATGCTGCACACATTTTCTTAATTGTTAAGGAAGAGACATTCTGTACTCTTGTTTCTGCTCTATGGTCATCCTTACATTTACTTTAATTACTTTACTGTTCAAAATGCAAAAAATCGCCACAAAAGCGGAATTTCTTATAGGCGCGATCGTCACTAAGCGGGCAGCTGTAGTAAACTGAGGCAGATCGGCCACGTGACCGGGAACCACGCGCGCGGTCAACCCGAACATGTACCAACAAATATCGGAAGTCGACGACACCATCGGATGTCGAGTCGCATTTTTCGATGAAATTTACATTGTAAGTAGGGGCAATCGTATATCGAGGTGCCACTGTATATAAAAACACACATGTATATAATATGTATATATAAACCCGCTCGGATGCGAATGGAACGTTGTGTAAAAATTTCAAAGCAATCGGTGAAGAACTTTCTGATATTAGCGATTTTGAACAAACGAACATTTACATTTTTATTTATATAGATTTGCCTCATTGAAGAAAAAAAAGGGCCTAATTTCATCTTCATAGTTTCCTACCTTGTGCTTTAAAATTGCACTGTATCTAGTGCTACCCAATCCCCCAATTTTTATGTACCTAATCCAAACAACTTTACCATTGTGATCATTGCTGTCTTCTTATATGTTGCTATCAAAATGCTGTATTGTGCCTATTAATTTTTGTTAAGTTACAAATCAAGCTGTCAATGCAATCACTCAGAGCTACTGATGTGCTTTAATATACTTACTAATCTCTCTCATCTCATTTTTTCTTGCAGTGTACTTGTTAACATTTTATAAATTTTGCTAGAATTTACCTACTTAAAATTATCTGTTAGGTTAAGGACCTGCCCGAAACGCTGCACGTACTAGTGGCTTTACAAGAATGTAAATATCATGCTATGTATCCTCACAAACCCAGTGTATCTTCTTGTATATATATTAATAAATAAATAAATAAATAAATAAATAAATAAATTACTTATTGTTACACAGCCAAATTGTTTAACAGGAAGAAATCTTGGACCCCTACTTCCCTCTCTTTTTTTAATAGGTCATAATAGTCCATACAGTCATAATTATAGGTTTAAGTATTCAGTGAGAGAAGTTTTTGAAGTTTTTACCCTTCTTACCTAACATCATTTGTGCAGTGGGGCATTTGGTGATAGTAAATGCTCCCACCAGCCACCTTCTCTCATATTTCATGTTCACCCGTGTTTATTTACTCAATAACTACTGGTATAATATATTGCTATTATAAAAACTAATTTTAATATCATAAAAGACATATTTACTGCAAGTTTCAAGCAGAGAAATGCATATATAACTAACACGAAGGACTCCTCTTCATGAGATTCGCCAACTAATAATCTTTTGTTTATATAAAATCGATCCTTCGTGTTGTGTAGTAGAGAAAAATTGAGTTATATCCAGTTTACATAAAGCTACGAGTGGTCGACAGCACTCTTAGCTGACGGACCAAACTTATGAAGGTTTTCCTTCTTAGTGTGCCTACCTGAATACCGACATAGCCGCCATGAAGGCGCTAAGAAGGAAAAACATTTGTAAGTACCTTCGTGAATTTGGCCCCTGCACAGTGAACACTAGGGCAACTTTTTCTCAAACAATTTTTCACTTCACTCTGCACATTCGTGTTCTCACCTATTTTTCCAAAGCACTACACCTTTATGATCCTTGAGACACCACTGACTATCATCAACCTGTACTGCAATACTTAGGAATTGTGAAATATCCTGTAGCTCCTCTGATGCAGGTAGGGTGTGTGTGTGTGTGTGTGTGTGTATGTTATGTATGTATGTATTCACCTAGTTGTGCTTGCGCAACCCGTTCTCGCACTTGCTTATAGTCAATATCTTGCTTATGAATAAGTGCATATGTGACATACTAATTTATTGTGAATATTTGAGTTTACCTTGAAATTCTGAATTGAAAACCACAACCTAACCTAACCTTCTTAGTATGTTAAGATATTACAATTAGTACTGAACCTATACCTATATTGATATTACAGTTTTATTAAAATAATAAAACAAAACTAAAATATTTAAATAAATTGTAAAGTAACTCAGGATATTGTCAAATTTTGTATAAAATCTCTATTGTTTAATAAAACTGAGAGGAAAAGTTAGTGCCTTGAAAAAAATATGGGTTGGAATATGTCACATATGTGCTTATTTATAAGCTAAATAGTGACTATAAGCAATAAGTCATATATGTGCTGTCTTGTGCGAAAGTGGGTTGGCTTGCGGGGGTTGAGCTCTGCTCTTTCAGCCCGCCTCTCAACTGTTTCTAACTGCTACTACTATTGTTTTTCACATCACACACACACACACACACAATATAATGGTCTTGAGAGATATTATTGTACAAGCAGATAAAGATAAATCACGACTGTTGATACTGGGGGACTTCAACTTTAGAGCAATAGACTGGGAGGCCTATGAAGCAAGAACGGAGGACTTTTGGACATGCAGATTTGTGAACCTCATTCTGGAGACATTCTTGTATCAACACATAAAGCAAGCCACAAGAATGAGGGAAGGAGATATATACCGTCAGTACTGGATCTAGTATTCACCAGGAAAGAAGAAGAGATTTTTGACATCCAGTACCTTCCTCCCTTGGGAAAGAGTGATCACGTCCTGTTAGACATTAAATATGCTTTAAGATATCATCTAGAAGAAAATGGGGACATTGAAACAGTTGATAAACTCGATTTAAGGAGAGGCAACTATGGGGAACTTCGAAATTTTTTTAATGAGTGTAATTGGACAGAATTGTTGCTAGGCAGGGAAGTAAATGAAATGTATGCCAAATTTTTAAAACTATACGAGGAAGGCACACAAACATTCATACCAAAACAGAGATGCAGGGCCAGAAAACAGGATTGGTTCGACAGAAATTGTGAGAGGGCAAGAGACCAAAAGACACAAAAATGGAATCAGTATAGGAAGAGGCCAAACCCCCAAACATACCAGCGATACAAAGATGCGAGAAACAACTATACAGCAGTAAGGAGAGAGGCAGAAAGAAATTTTGAAAAAGGGATAGCAGATAAATGTAAAACAGAACCGGGCCTATTCTACAAATTCATAAACAACAAATTGCAGGTAAAGGATAATATCCAGAGGTTGAAAATGGGAAACAGATTCACGGAAAATGAAAAGGAAATGTGTGAAACATTAAATGAAAAGTTCCAAAGTGTGTTTGTACAAAATGAAATCTTCAGAGAACCAGACACAATAAGAATTCCAGAGAACAACATAGAGCGGATAGAGGTGTCTAGAGATGAAGTGGAAAATATGCTAAAGGAGCTCGGGAAGAACAAAGCAGCTGGCCCAGATGGCGTTTCACCATGGGTTCTGAGAGAATGTGCATCTGAGCTCAGCATTCCACTTCACCTGATCTTTCAGGCATCCCTGTGTACAGGAATCGTAGCAGACGTGTGGAAACAGGCTAACATAGTTCCAATCTACAAAAGTGGCAGCAGGGAAGAACCCCTCAATTATAGACCTGTATCATTGACAAGTGTAATAGTGAAAGTATTGGAAAAGCTAATCAAAACTAAATGGGTAGAACACCTGGAGAGAAATGATATAATATCAGACAGACAGTATGGTTTTCGATCTGGAAGATCCTGTGTATCGAATTTACTCAGTTTCTATGATCGAGCCACAGAGATATTACAGGAAAGAGATGGTTGGGTTGACTGCATCTATCTGGACCTAAAAAAGGCTTTCGACAGAGTTCCACATAAGAGGTTGTTCTGGAAACTGGAAAATATTGGAGGGGTGACAGGTAAGCTTCTAACATGGATGATAAATTTTCTGACCGATAGAAAAATGAGGGCAGTAATCAGAGGCAATGTATCGGAATGGAGAAATGTCACAAGTGGAGTACCACAGGGTTCAGTTCTTGCACCAGTGATGTTTATTGTCTACATAAATGATCTACCAGTTGGTATACAGAATTATATGAACATGTTTGCTGATGATGCTAAGATAATAGGAAGGATAAGAAATTTAGATGACTGTCATGCCCTTCAAGAAGATCTGGACAAAATAAGTATATGGAGCACCACTTGGCAAATGGAATTTAATGTAAATAAATGTCATGTTATGGAATGTGGAATAGGAGAACATAGACCCCACACAACCTATATATTATGTGAGAAATCTTTAAAGAATTCTGATAAAGAAAGAGATCTAGGAGTGGTTCTAGATAGAAAACTATCACCTGGGGACCACATAAAGAATATTGTGCAAGGAGCCTATGCTATGCTTTATAACTTCAGAATTGCATTTAAATACATGGATGGCGATATACTAAAGAAATTGTTCATGACTTTTGTTAGGCCAAAGCTAGAATATGCAGCTGTTGTGTGGTGCCCATATCTTAAGAAGCACATCAACAAACTGGAAAAGGTGCGAAGACATGCTACTAAGTGGCTCCCAGAACTGAAGGGCAAGAGCTACGAGGAGAGGTTAGAAGCATTAAATATGCCAAAACTAGAAGACAGAAGAAAAAGAGGTGATATGATCACTACGTACAAAATAGTAACACGAATTGATAAAATCGACAGGGAAGACTTCCTGAGACCTGGAACTTCAAGAACAAGAGGTCATAGATTTAAACTAGCTAAACACAGATGCTGAAGAAATATAAGAAAATTCACCTTCGCAAATAGAGTGGTAGACGGTTGGAACAAGTTAAGTGAGAAGGTGGTGGAGGCCAAGACCGTCAGTAGTTTCAAAGCGTTACTGTATATGACAAAGAGTGCTGGGAAGACAGGACACCACGAGCGTAGCTCTCATCCTGTAACTACACTTAGGTAATTACACTTAGGTAATTACACACACACACACACACCAGAAAGCAGCCCGTGACAGCTGACTAACTCCCAGGTACCTATTTACTGCTAGGTAACAGGGGCATAGGGTGAAAGAAACTCTGCCCAATGTTTCTCGCCGGCGCCCAGGATCGAACCCGGGACCACATGTCCAGCGTGCTGTCCGCTCGGCTGGCCAGCCCCGTATGTATGTATGTATAATTAGTACAATACATAAAATCCCTAAACATACTAAATATAATCTCACTCCACACATTCTCTTGTGTCAATTACATCTACAAAACCCTGTTCTTAAGTGCTAACCATGCTCTGAAACTCTCCCCTGAACAGATATAATAGGACCCATAATCACACACCAGAAATAGATATCTCTTTGATATCCCCAGTCAAACTTAATCTGTGTAAACACACTATGCAAATAAAGGTACCTAGTCTATGGAACTCGCTCCCATATTCATTCCCAATTCAATACTAATGAATTAAAAAGCAGTCCAAAATTTTGCCTTATTCAAAAAAACAAAACAAAAGTACAGTACCTAATTTCATCTTCATAGTTTCCTACCTAGTGCTTGAAACTTACACTGTATCTAGTGCTTCCCAATCCCCCAATATTTATGTACCTAAAAGCCATACAACTTTACCAGTGTGCTCATTGCTGTCATCTTGTATGTTCTATCAATATGCTTTATTGTGCCTATTAATCTTTGTCAAATTATCAATCAACTATCACGGCTATCAATCAAAGCTATCAATATGCTTTAATATACCTACTAATCTCTCAATTTTTTCTTACAATGTACCTGTTAACATTTTATAAATTTTGCTAGAATTTACCTACTTAATATTACAGTACTGTATCTGTTAGATTAAAGACTTGCCTGAAACGCTATGCGAACTAGTACTCACCTATTTGTGCTTGCAGGGGTTGAGCTTTGGCTCTTTGGTCCCACCTCTCAACCGTCAATCAACTGGTGTACAGATTCCTAAGCCTACTGGGCTCTATCATAAATATACATTTGAAACTGTGTATGGAGTCAGCCTCCATCACATCGCTTCCTAATGTATTCCATCTGTTAACTACTCTGACACTGAAAAAGTTCTTTCTTATGTCCCTGTGGCTCATTTGGGTACTCAGTTTCCACCTGTGTTCCCTTGTTCGCATACCACCAGAGTTAAACAATTTATCCTTGTCTACCATGTCAATTCCCCTGGGGATTTTGTAGGTAGTGATCATGTATCCCCTTACTCTTCTGTCTTCCAGTGTCATGAGGTGTAATTCCCGCAGCCTTTCCTCGTAATTCATGCCATTTAGTTCTTGGATTAGTCTAGTGGTATACCTCTGGACCTTTTCCAGCTTTGTCTTGTGCTTGACAAGGTACGGGTTCCATACTAAGACCGCATACTCCATGATTTGTCTCACGTATGTGGTATACAAGATTCTGAATGCTTCCTTACACAGGTTCCTGAAGGCTGTTCTGATGTTAGCCAACCTCGCATATGCCGCATACGTAATTCTTTTTATGTGGGCTTCAGGAGACTGGTTTGGTGTGATATCAATTCCTAGATCTTTCTCTCTGTCCGTTTCATGAAGTGCTTCATCTCCTATTCTGTATCCTGTGTCTGGCCTCCTGTTTCCACCGCCTAGTTTCATTATTTTGCATTTACTCGGGTTGAACTTTAGCAGCCATTTGTTGGACCATTCATTGTCTGTCTAGGTATCTTGTAGCCTCCTACTATCCTCCTCTGTTTCAATCCTCCTCATAATTTTTGCATCATCAGCAAACGGTGAAAGAAACAAGTCTATACCCTCTGGGAGATCATTTACATATATCAGAAACAGCATAGGTCCAAGGACCGACCCCTGTGGGACTCCACTGGCAACGTCTCGCCAATCTGAGACCTCACCCCCTCACAGTGACTCTGTCTTCTGTTGCTTAGGTACTCCTGTATCCACTGGAGTACAGTACCTTCCCTTTCACTCCAGCCTGCACCTCTAGCTTTTTCACTAGCCTCTTCTGTGGTACTGTGTCAAAGGCTTTCTGACACTCCAAAAATATGCAGTCTGCCCACCCCTCCCTTTCTTGCCTGATTTTTGTTGCCTGGTCATAGAATTCAATTAATCCTGTGAGGCAGGACTTGCCATCCCTGAACTCATGTTGATGCTGTGTTACAAAGTTCTTTCGCTCCAGATGTTCCACTAGCTTTTTTCGTACAATCTTCTCCATCAGCTTGCATGGTATGCAAGTTAGAGACACTGGCCTGTAGTTCAGTGCCTCCTGTCTATCCGCCATCTTGCATATCGGGACTACATTAGCCGCTTTCCAAATTCTTGGTAGTTCTCCTGTTGCCAGTGATTTGTTGTACACTATGAAGAGTGGCAGGCACAGTGCTTCTACTCCTTCCTTTAGTATCTAAGGGGAGATTCCATATGGGCCTATAGTCTTTGTCACATCCAACTCTAGCAAGAGCTTCCTTACATCCCCACTGGTAATCTCAAGCTCTTCTTGTGGTTCCTCGTTAACTATTCCCTCTCTTATCTCTGGAACTTCCCCTTGCTCTAAAGTGAAGACCTGGAATTTCTTATTCAGTTCCTCACACACTTGTCATTTGTAGTGAATCTGTCTGCCCCTACCCTAATTTCATTACCTGTTCCTTTATTGTTGTTTTTCTCCTGATGTGGCTGTGCATCAATTTAGTTTGTGTCTTTGCCTTGCTTGCGATGTCATTTTCGTATTGTCTTTCTGCCTTTCTTCTCAACCTGACATATTCATTCCTGGCACTCTGGTATCTTTCTCTGCTCTCAATTGTCCAGTTATTTCTATAGTTTCTCCATGCCCTTTTACTTTGCTGCTTAGCTAGCCTATATCTCTGATTAAACCATGGGTTTCTCATCCTCATTTCATTGTTTTCCTTTTGGACTGGAACAAACTTGTTTGCTGCTTCCTTGCACTTCTGCGTGATGTAGTCCATCATGTCTTGGGCCGTCTTTTCCCTGAGCTCTATTTCCCATGTTATATCTGTTAGGAATTTTCTTTTCTCCTCATAGTTTCCCTTTCGGAATGCGAGCCTTTTGTTTTCAGTACCCCTCCTTGAGTTCAATAACCCTTCTTCAATCAGATACTCAAACACCAGTACACTGTGGTCACTCATTCCTACTGGGGCCTCGAAACTGATTTCCCTTATGTCGGAGTCGTTCAGAGTGAAGACTAGGTCGAGTCTCGCTGGTTCATCGTTTCCTCTCATCCTTGTGGGCTCCCTGACATGCTGGCTTAGAAAGTTTCTTGTCGCCACCTCTATTAGTTTGACTCTCCATGTATCCTCGCCTCCATGCGGTTCCTTATTCTCCCAGTCTATCCTTCCGTGATTGAAGTCTCCCTTGTTGAGCAGATGGGATCTATTTATACAGGCAACAGAGGAAGCCCTCAATTATAGTGTTAACTGCCATATTAATGCTGTCATTCTGTTGCCTGGGTCTTCTGTCATTTCGTGGAGGGTTATATATCACTGCTACTACTACTTTAGATCCTCCCATTGTCATGGTGCCTGTTATGTAGTCTCTGAATCCTTTGCAGCCCGGGATAACCATCTTGAAACTCCATTCCGTTCTCATTAGTAGGGCCACTCCATCTCCTCCTCTTCCTTCCCTCTCTTTCCTTATAACAGTGTAGTGTATTTGACAATGCTCAAATTCTGGCATTTAACACCCCAATGGCCATTGGCCTACCATAGGCTTGACAGGTTTTGTATTTTCAAGGGTGCAATGTACAGCTATTTGAAGAATAATTTTGTTTAATGTTATAACTACAAAATATTAGCAAGGCCAGTTAATAAGCTTGTGTTGCAGGAAGAAGTTCTTCCCAGGTAATCTTTTGTATTTAAAATATTTAAGTCTGTTATGAAAATGTAAAAAAATTCTGATTTCTTGCTTTCAGAGAATGATTACTTTAACAAAGAAATTAAAGTCGAGTAAGGGGGTTGGGGTACCAGAACCCCCTAAAAAGCGGATTTCTATTCGTGATCAACTACTTGTCAAAGAGGTATGTGAAATTAATACTTTTTATTGTGATTTTTAATATTGTTTGTTATAAATGTTATTGTTTTTCCATGCTACTAGTAGAATTTACTTTGAAGTTTGCAAGTTGAAATTGTACTTTGTACAAGCTACTACTGTAGCAATGCTATGAATAATTCTATACTTTAATTGAATGTTAATGTGTGTTATTAGTCATTTATTTAGGAGATTTTGAATTGTTGTGGGAAAAACTTAGTAGTGGGATTTTAATTATTCATTTTAGTTATTGATTTATTTATTAAATGAGTTATATTTAATTTGATTTTAAATGATTTCTTTAGAGAGTGGACTGTATGGTTTCAATTTCATCCTTCTAGTAGTCTCATTCACACATCTGGGGGGGGGGGTATGTTCTACCAAATCCAAGCTAATTGATCTATAAAAAAATTTACTACTGGTTATTCTAAGATTTTAAGAATGGTTATTAATATAAATTTGGACAAGCTTAGCTATCTTTGTAAAATGCAGCCTGGTTAACAAGCAATAGACATGTCCTGATCATGTAAACTTGTTCTCCTTGTAGACCATGTGGTTATGGCGTCATCACATGGTAGTGTGATAAAGCAGTTAAGTTGCTGCTAGTGTCTCATGCTGTCACAATTTCACCTGCCGGAATGTTAGTGTAAACAATGCAAACAACATCTATATGACAATGAGAATTATTAACACTTTCGCGCTCTCGGCAAACGAGAAAAAACTTGCCCCCTGTGCGCGAGGCGTTTCGGGCGATCGAGCGGCAACACTGAGAAGTATACTCTTTTCACTGTCCTGACCTTAATTTTTGATGTACGTATTTCATTTTTGTAGCAATGTGTTCACAATAGAATGTTCTAGAAGAACATATATATAAAATGTCACCAAAGCATGAGTTAGACCAGCACTAAATAAAGAACTACGTCGATCACTAGCCGTGAGCGCCAAACAGCGACAAAATATTTCTACTCTTTTCAGGGTTGTCAACTCCATACTTGTCCTACAGTGTTAAATTTGGTATCGCCAAAATCGCAATAAAATTCCCTACGTGGACATATGCATATAAATGTAGAATCATGGTCGCGGCCCACCCGCAAGAGTGTGGGAAGTGGCCGAAGTGTTACCTGTTACCACACACCCGACGGCACATCGGCGAGACCCCTATTGAAAAGTGTGTATTCTTTTCACTGTTCTGACCTTAATTTTCGATGTACGTATTTAATTTTTGTAGCAATGTGTTTGCAATAGAATGTTCTAGAAGAACATAAGTATAAAATGTCTCACAAGGATGCTTTAGACCGGCACCAAATAAAAAACTACATCGATCACTAGCTGTGAGCGCCAAACAGCGACGAAATGTTTCTACTCTCTTCAGGTTTGTCAAGTTTGTTGTACACCGTTTTTATTTGTAGCACAATGATCGCAATACAATTCCTTACATGGACATATGCATATGAAATCAAAATAATGGGCAAACCCCACCTGTAGCAACGCCCAAATTCACCTTACTGCAACCCGTTAACCACACCCGCTACACCCGAAAAAACTTCATGAAGTTTCCCATTTACTTATAGAAGTTTGTGATACATTGTTCATTTTGGTATCAAATTAGTCGCAATAAAATTGTCTACAAAACGTATAAAACATAATATCTTGTTTATAAAAACTTATACAAAGTATGTGTACTTTTCAAGGGAAAGATGATGGTAGAACAGTAAGTTGAGCATTTTTTTATCTACTCCACCTCCTTCAGGTCAACGTTCCTGAAGTTGTTCAACAGATGTTTCGTAAGTGGAGTGAATCTGTTGCGGGTGGTTACTTCTTTTCCACCCAATATACTTTTTTCCGGTGGTATCTTGTGTAGCAAGGTATAACACACAGTCTAACATCACACGTTTTGCATCCTATGCTAGTGTCCCTCCTTATATCTGACATGTAACAAACATGACACCTACGACGTTCTGGCATTTTTACAATTTCATGTGTGAGCTTGTAGTTGAGACGATTTTCTGAATCAACAATACGTCTGTTTCTTTTATGAGGAGGACGACGACTTCTGTCTGAGACTTCTGTGACACCCGTCTTGTCTAAGGGTTCTGTACCAGACATTTCGTGTTCTGATTCAGGTGAGGACGCGTGGCCTTGAGGTGTTTAAGTAAAGAGGCCACCACACACCAGATGGTCCGGGTGTTGACACGGCGGCAGTATCAGCAGGACTAACGTCAGCATTTATGTCGGTAGCATGTGGCAGGGTTGTAGTTGTTGGAGACCATTCTTCAGCATCCCACTTCAATAGGGACCAAAATTGCCACCTCGTGAAACTGTAGCAATGTTAGCTTCCTGCGATCACTTGTGTTCTGCTTGTACAAAACAAATGCATTATGCAAAGTCATTTGCATAAAATAAAACGTGATCTTCTTGGTCCACTTGTGACTTTTTCTTGTGAACTGGTAATACTTGACCATTTTATTGAAGTGATCAACACCTTTCATGAAGCGATTATAATCACAAATTGCTTTTGGTTTGTTCACTGTTACCTGTTCGAGTGAAGTTGTTCTGTCACGTTTCCGAATTCGTTTCCTTTGCTGAACTTGCTGAGTGCCTGCATTGTGGCAGTTGGTAATGATTGAGACCACTTGCTTGTCTTTACAAAGTATAATGAATGTGTTATCTTTGCGGCCGTACAGGATGGTATCCAATGGAAGTTTACCCTTTGCTTGCTGTTGCAGTTCCTTCGGTGAGCCACGTTGCAGTCTTAGTGTGCCATTCGTGTAAACCCCAACTTTTCGTAACTTCTCTGTCAGGGTAATTGAGTTGTTGTAGTTATCCATGTACAGATGATGACCCTTGTTCACTAGGGGCTGAATCAAGCCCATGACGGTTTCGATTGTTGTTTTTCCAATGCCACAATATATGTCAGTCATATATGTAGCCAGATGTTGATTCAGCCAGCATGTAAAGTTTTACACCATATTTGTCTGGTTTGTTGGGATTGTACACCTTGATAGAGAGTCGGCCACACCATACCATTGTACCTTCATCCAAACACAATTCTTTCTTTGGAACGTAAACTTCTGCAAATTTTGTTTTCAAATAATCGATCACTGGTCGCACTTTTATCAACCTGTCAGTATTGTTCAAGGGAATTGTATTGTTATTTTAGGTATGGAAGAACTGGCCAATATGTTGGAACCGTCTCGTCGCCATAAACATATTGAAGAAACGAGCATGCCAGGGTTTTTTTGTTTGCCAGTACATCCTCATTGTTGGGAGCTTGTTTATCCCCATCAATATGCACAGGCCCAAATATCTGGCCATTTCCTTTACCGTGACTGGTTTCCACAATTTCCTGACGTTCTCTGAAGCATTCCTTATAAGTTGTGAGGCATACAAGTTTGTTTCTATGGTCAAAAAATCAATAAACGCTTGTGTAAAAAATAGTTGAATAAATTGTATTGCAGTTATGGGTGTGGAAATGGTCAGGCCTAGTGTTCCAGTAAAATCCTCTACAATTTGGGGAGTGTTGCTACGACTCCAGATATTACCAGCCTTAGGCTGTCAATTACGTACCGGACGTGTTCGCTTTCGACTATGAGGCGGTGGGGCATGTGCCTCTTCCTCACTTGTATAATCGTCACTATCGCCATTGGAATCATTGACAGGTTCTTCAATTGATTTAGTTTTCCTACAACAACAGATATTACCTGCATCTAGCTGTGGCTTGCATCCAGAACGTGTGCACTTTGTGATAGGCGGCGGCGGGGCAGGTGCCTCTTCCTCACTCTCCTCACTTGTAGATGCTCCTGTTTCACGATTGACATTATCGCCATTGAAATCATCAAAATCAGGTTCATCCCCTTCAATATCATAATCATCAATGTCAGATAATGCTGCAACAAGCCCTGGAATCTTTGTGGGTGTGAGCCTCACCCCACTGTACTTTTTGTAAATCATACTTATCTTGTCTTCTTTTGATGAACTCTTCGGTCCTTTAGGCGTAGCACTGCTTGGGCCTTGACCAGGATCCATCGTAAATCTATATAATGGGTAAAAAATACACAGGAACGGGTATAACTGTGGAAAACCGATCAAGTTTGGCGTGCGAGTGGGAGAGTGGTGCGGGCACTCGTTGTGTCGACAATACAATGGGCTGACCACGTGATCGCATAGGCCAGGGTGCCATGCGGCCTATTGGGGAGAATGTGAATTTCATGGCGCGCATTTTGAAACTATCCCCAAGTTGATCGAATAAAAAATGGATTTTATAGAAATATTTTTTCTCATGATGCTTGAGCAAGTCACTTAAGCGGACTCAATTGAAAAATTGGTGTTGCTCTTAAGCGACACGAATGCGCGAAAATGTTAAATTAATGTTGGATGCTTACCTGATCTGAGTGGTTTGTTGTGGCCCCTATCGGTTCTGGTTAGTTTTTCCAAAGCTCTTTCTTGTTCGTTTGCAGCCGTCTCGTTCTTTTCTGGTAATTACCTAAGTGTAATTACCTAAGTGTAGTTACAGGATGAGAGCTATGCTCGTGGTGTCCCGTCTTCCCAGCACTCTTTATCATATAACGCTTTGAAACTACTGACGGTCTTGGCCTCCACCACCTTCTCCCCTAACTTGTTCCAACCGTCTACCACTGTTTGCGAAAGTGATTTTTCTTATATTTCTTCGGCATCTGTGTTTAGCTAGTTTATATCTATGACCTCTTGTTCTTAATGTTCCAGGTCTCAGGAAATCTTCCCTATCGATTTTATCAATTCCTGTTACTATTTTGTATGTAGTGATCATATCACCTCTTTTTCTTCTGTCTTCTAGTTTTGGCATATTTAATGCCTCTAACCTCTCCTCGTAGCTCTTGCCCTTCAGTTCTGGGAGCCACTTAGTAGCATGTCTTTGCACCTTTTCCAGTTTGTTGATGTGCTTCTTAAGATATGGGCACCACACAACTGCTGCATATTCTAGCTTTGGCCTAACAAAAGTCATGAACAATTTCTTTAGTATATCGCCATCCATGTATTTAAAAGCAATTCTGCAGTTAGAAAGCGTGGCATAGGCTCCTCGCACAATATTCTTTATGTGGTCCTCAGGTGATAGTTTTCTATCTAGAACCACCCCTAAATCTCTTTCTTTATCAGAATTCTTTAAAGATTTCTCACATAATATATAGGTTGTGTGGGGTCTATGTTCTCCTATTCCACATTCCATAACATGGCATTTATTAACATTAAATTACATCTGCCAAGTGGCGCTCCATGTACTTATTTTGTCCAGGTCTTCTTGAAGGGCATGACAATCATCTAAGTTTCTTATCCTTCCTATTATCTTAGCATCATCAGCAAACATATTCATATAATTCTGTATACCAACTGGTAGATCATTTATGTAGACAATAAACATCCCTGGTGCAAGAACTGAACCCTGTGGTACTCCACTTGTGACATTTCTCCAGTCCGATACATTGCCTCTGATCACAGCCCTCATTTTTTTATCAGTCAGAAAATTTTTCATCCATGTTAGAAGCGTACCTGTCACTCCACCAATATTTTCCAGTTTCCAGAACAACCTCTTATGTGGAACTCTGTCGAAAGCCCTTTTTAGGTCCAGATAGATGCAGTCAACCCAACCATCTCTTTCCTGTAATATCTCTGTTGCTCAATCATAGAAACTGAGTAAATTTGATACACAGGATCTTCCAGATCGAAAACCATACTGTCTGTCTGATATTATATCATTTCTCTCCAGGTGTTCTACCCATTTAGTTTTAATTATTTTTTCCAATATTTTGACTATTACACTTGTCAATGATACCGGTCTATAATTAAGGGGGTCTTCCCTGCTTCCACTTTTGTAGATTGGAACTATGTTAGCCTTTTTCCACACATCAGCTACAACTCCTTTATACAGGGATGCCTGAAAAATCAGTTGAAGAGGAATGCTGAGCTCAGGTGCACATTCTCTCAGAACCCATGGTGAAACTCCATCTGGACCAACTGCTTTGTTCTTATTTAGCTCCTTGAGCATTTTTTCCACTTCGTCTCTAGACACCTCTATGTTGTTCTCTGGAATTCTTATTGTATCTGGTTCCCTGAAGATTTCATTTTGTACAAACACACTTTGGAACTTTTCGTTTAATGTTTCACACATTTCCTTTTCATTTTCTGTGAATCTATTTCCCATTTTCAACCTCTGAATATTATCCTTTACCTGCAATTTGTTTATGAATTTATAGAACAGACCTGGTTTTGTTTTACATTTGTCTGCAATCCCTTTTTCAAAATTTCTTTCTGCCTCTCTCCTCACTGGTGAGGAATAAGTGCTGCTTTCCGGATGGGTCCTCGGGTTGTTGATACTTGGTTGGTCAGCCCAGGAGGGGCTGACCAACCTGGCTCATTTGGAGGCTTACCAGGGGAGAATACTCCTGTTGGCCCCTTGGTGGCCGGCCCAGCCTTTCTCAGGCTTTGTTTCATCTCTGGCATGCTCATGCAATGCCTGTGACGTCCTGGTCCTTGGACAGGGTGCTCTCTTTCCTGTCTTCTCCTCGGTTCGTGGTGGGCTCCCTTTGGTTCAAGATTGTTTTTCCAAGGCCCACTTTTTGTTGGCTTTGGCCTCTGTGGGTCGGGTTGGTGAGCTTCATGCTCTCCTTCGACATTGAGGTTTCTGCTCTTTCATTCCTCGTGGTAGGTTTGTTCGGTTGAAGCCTTCTCCTTTTTTTCTGGCAAAGAATGAGTCTCTCTTTCCGGAGGGGTCTTTGGGTCATTGATGCTTGGTTGGTCGGGTCGAGGGTGCATCATGTGTCTGGTTGCGGCTCTTCGCCGTTACTTGCACATCTTGGCTTCTGTGGCCGGGGATGCTCTTTGGGTTGATCTCGTTTCCCTCATTCCCTGTTCCAGGGCTTGGGTTTCCCAGGTCGTCTGCAGGGTCATTAAATCTTTAAACAGCCTGTTGGGGGTTTAACCTCCAATCTGCTAAGGGCTATTTGGCCTTTGACACCCACAGGTGCATACAAAAAAATTCAAATTTTTTTTCGTTCTTATAAACCTGTTAATTTGTGTTCCCTGATCACGGGAAAAGTATTAAAAAAAAATCGTAAGTGGCATATTTTGGCCAGAATAGGACGGGGAAATCTGGCAAAAAAGAGGCACTGACTGAGCAAGTGTCAGAAGCGGTCTGCTCCTCCACACCTCTCAGGCGGGTGTTACCACAAAGATATAATTTCCTAATTATTACAATGTCTCTGAATGATTTTTTCTTAGTTTTTTGCAGTAATATTATTCAATAGTGTGTATTGTGATATATTTATATAATAAAATGTGTGAATCATCGCTGTACTCAAAATTATGGTGTGCATATTATTGATTCAATTATGTTCATAAAACAATAAACTAATACCTTTTCCATTATTACACTATATACATAGGTTATATATAAGTATCTGCATGTTTTGTTCACCATAACAAACCATTACGTTGATATTGTGAGTCAAAAAACAACAAGGAGTGGCCATCCAGCCTCTCACTACCACTTCCTCCCTTAAAAACTCCTTACTTGTCAGCATCCTCCTCCCACCATATTGTTTTTGCTTTTATTCACTACATACAGACGTTATACTGTAGAGACGCGATTATCCGGAATTTGAATCTCCAGAAAACTCCTTTATACGGCCAAAATTGTGACCAGATAAAGTTATCATAATATCTGGCCAAAATGTCCATGGGAGCCGGAAAAGCGAGTGTTTGGCCGGATAAAAAATCTGGGCCGGTTAACTTGCTGACGATGTTACACTCACCAGTCAGTCAGCTGGACAAGCAGTGAATTGTCTGGATACAAAAGCCAGGCGGTGGGCCGTGCCATATTAATCCCGAACGGCTGTGGCTCGAGGCGCATGGTATAGGAGAGGGTGGGAAAGGTGGGTGGTGTTGGGAGAGGGGGGAGCATTGGGAGGGATGACCTGGGGGATAGATAGTGGGGGGATAAGGGGGATGTGGAGGGGCCTAAATACTACAGTACAGGAATTACCATTAAGTTTAGAACAATTTGTAATATCCAAAAACAAAAGAAATACTAGTAATTATGTAATAACAAATATACAAGTTTCCTTAAAACAATTTGCACAGGTTGAAGTTGCCTTCAAAAATATTGAGTTTTCCTCTTGGCGGCCTATGTAACGTGCCTCCTCCCTGCCCCAAGTGGACCCGTCCAGGCCTGGTCAAGCCATGTGCTCCCATCCCTTATGTTATACCACAGTGCCGTGCCATTAGGGAAATATTTTTTAAATAACTTTTTTATTTTCATAGTAACTTTGAACATTTTTGGCCAAGACTATGTCTGGTACCAGCATCAATCGTTCTGGAGGTGTTATGAGGAAGAAGGTTGTCCTAACAATTAAAGACAAGTTATGTGTTATACAATTTTGTGAAAATAGCTGGTCGACTTCAAGTGTTGCCAAGGAATTTAATATAGGCACTAGTACTGTTTCTGATATAAGGAAACAAAAAGAGAAATATCTGAAATACATTTCAACCAGTGAGAGTGAAGGTGCAAGCACTAGCAGAGGGTGTGGTAGAAAAACTTTGAAAACTTTGACGCATGTACAGTTGGATGAGGCTGTGTACAAATGGTTTGCTCAGTACCGCACAGCTGGCATGACAATTCGCGGCCCAGAAATACAAAATGCTGCAAGCAGGTTTGCAGAAAGCCTTGGAATAAAGGAGTATACACCAAAAAGATGCTCAACGAAGTTTTGGCGATTTTTCCTCTTTCAGAAGATGTGGAACTCGGTGTGGATAACAGGGCTAAAAAAAAATGAGAATTGAAGAACTATACAATCAAGGAAGCCATCTATAACTGGGCCAAGGTGTGGAGTAAAGTAAAGGAATCGGCTTTGAAGAATTCCTGGAAAAAATGCCTCACGTCTACAGTTAGCAATGAGGAGGATGAAGAAATTAATTATGAAGGATTTACAGATGAAATCCATGGAATGTTCAGAAATGCTAGTGAAAACTTAGAACAATAGGATGTGGTTGATTGGCTTTAAAGAGATGCCAATGACCCAGGATATGGTGTAATGAGTGAAGATGAGATTCTCCATTCTGTTACTGGTAAGGTCGACAAAGAGGAGGATGAAGAAGGCAGTGAAGAACCAACACCACAGACAACAAAATACAGTTTACTCATGTCTTTTGTTGACCTGTTAATTAATTTTTCATCCAATTGTGTTCATCCAGATGTTGGAAACATGTATCAGTACCTGAGACGAACCAAAGAGCTGATCATACAACAGGCCAATGAGCACAGAAGGCAAGCTAAACTGGAGTCTTATATGGTAAGAAAATCAAGCCAAATGCCTTCAACCAGTGAGGCGTCACAGGCAAGCCAAGCGCCTTCAACCAGTGAGGCGTCACAGGCAAGCCAAGCGCCTTCAACCAGTGAGGCGTCACAGGCAACCCAAGTGCCTTCAACCAGTGAGGCATCACAGGCAACCCAAGTGCCTTCAACCAGTGAGGCATCACAGGCAACCCAAGTGCCTTCAACCAGTGAGGCATCACAGGCAACCCAAGTGCCTTCAACCAGTGAGGCATCACAGGCAACCCAAGTGCCTTCAACCAGTGAGGCATCACAGGCAACCCAAGTGCCTTCAACCAGTGAGGCATCACAGGCAACCCAAGTGCCTTCAACCAGTAAGGCTTCAACAGCTGGCAGTCAAAACTAACTTTGCTAACTGAGCTGTACAGTAATTTTAAGTACTAATTTTAGTGTTGTGTAGTATTGGTTACGTAAATTGTCATGAATTCTTAACTTCAAGATGTGTGGCATCAATCAAGAAGACGAACAACAACAAGGTAAGTGGAGGGTTCTGGTTGAATATTTAATAATTATATATATGGCAAGGGAATTCAAATTATGTTGTTTGTAGTATAAAAATAGTTGAAAATGGTCACTTTTGGACTCAGAGGTGAAAAAGTACTCTTATCTGGAAAACGTGATTATCCGGCTGGAGGTCCTTCCCTTATAGTCAGGATAATCGAGTGGAGACAGTATATAATTATCTACATGTTTTGTTCACCTTAACTGTTCATCTAAGCTGGCATAGTGCACAAAGCATAGTGGCCACCCTTACAGCATGACAAGTCAGGAAGATGATGCCACCTCCCTCACCATAATGGCTTCTCCCAACACTTCTTATGCTGTTATTACACTATACTGTATATGCAAGTTATATATAAGTATCTACATTTGTGTTCACCATAGCGAACCGCTAATCTTGTATGGTGACGGCAGACAGTAACAGGTGGCCACACACAACTGATGTTCCCTCCCTCCCTCAATGGTTCAAGGCCAGATGCACTAACATTCCTCCTTCAAGTATACTGTTTGTGGTGTTATTACACTATATACACATACTATATATAAGTATCTACATTCTTTGTTCACCATAATTGTTCAGCTAAGCTGGTATAGTGCCCAAAGAGCATAGTGGCCACCCTTACACTGCATGACAAGTCATGCAGATGTTGCCACCTCCCTCATCAAAATGGCTTCTCCCAATACTCCTTTTGATATTATTACACTATATATATACACATTTTATATATAAGTATCTACATTTGTTCACCATAACGATCCACTAAGTTGGTATGCTGAATTGGCAGCAAAGAGTGGCCTCCACACACCAGGCAGCCAGCCACTGGCCGCTGCTCCCTCCCTCACCTCACCTCACCTGACTCACCAACATTCTTTTTCCACCATACTGTTTTTGCTTCTATTCACTATATTCAAACGTCATATATAAGTATCTGCATGTTTTGTTCACCATAGCGAACCACTAAGCTGGTATAGTAAGTGCAGACAGCAACAGGTGGCCACACAGATTCGGCAGACGACGCTACAGCCCTCCCACCCTCAACATTACTCCACCCACAGCACAGTGCAAATTATCACAATAATCCTGCTATTATCAGAATCCTGGTCATTTATATCACAGTCAGGGGTCTTCTGTAATACTATCATTGCTAAATAATACCAGCTACATATATTTTTGGCATTTTTAGGCGATGCTGTGATCACAAGCTGAACAGCATTGCTGTGAGCTCATGCTGCATGCACCAGCCTTGGTGGCTCACTCAGTTCTGAGGCTTTCTCACCCGGGAATGTCGCCCTCGATTTTTTTTTAAATGGCGTTTGTTTACAAGAGCCCTGAGGAAGGTGATGTGAACCCCTTGTATCCGCGGGCCGTTTAAATCTTGCGTAGTATTCCAAAATTGTATATGGAGTGTTGTGCACTTTTGCGTCAGTTACTCAAAACTGCTGCGCAGTTTAAGGGTTAAACCTGTTTAGACTTGTTGCAGTCTATCCTTGTGCCCACGACGTTCGTAAGTTTGCTGCTTTGTCCTGCTGTTTTCGGCATTATACCCTGGGCCGACATTCAGGCACGGGGATTTTGGAGGTCAAACAGGGTCCTGGCCTCTCGTTATCTTGTCAACGTTCCTGGTCCTAGTCGTCCACGAGTGACTTTTTGTCCCAGGTTGCAGCCAGTTGACTCGACTTTGAGTTAAGGAATGAGTGGCATCCATGCTCCACCTCCTGGGTACGTCATTTATTCCTTCTCTTTGTTGTAGCTCCAGGGAGCAGGTGGTGAGGTGTGACATTTGCTTGTTTCCTTAAGTTGTAGGGTGAGTTCTGCTCCCTCTTCGGTTTTCGGTCTCATTTTCTTAAGTGAGGTTTGTTTTGTTATGTCTACCTTTCTAGGTGCCAACCCCGGTCGATGGCAGACATGGAAGGCCCCCAACCACATGGGAGAGTTTCTATTGGTCATTGCTCCCTTTGCCTCTCTGAGGGGGGGGCCAGGTTCTGTCTTGTGGTTCCCGGTAGGCTGAACTCCATTGACTAAAGCCCTGGTCTAATGTATCGCATATTAGCCCGATAACTCCAGGGAGTCTGCAGGACTCGCCTAGAAAATGGCATTTCATTACATTCAATGCTGGCTTTTTGGAAGAATGTGTTAGTGCTAACTGTGTTGGATTGAATGGGAAAGACATTTGGAATTCCATCAATGCAGTGGCTAGTTCTGTACATGTGCAGTGCATTGTCACAGCATGAGGATGCTCCCCTCTAAAAGAATATAAACAACAATTCAATGAAGCTAAATCTACTGTGACACACTGACATTGCACTACTCATGTGCAAAACTAGCCACTGCACTGGCAGGAATTCCAAATATCTTAATCCTCCTCAAGGCTCCTATTGATTTTCTCATGTTAATTATTAGTTTCTGCAATGCAGAATATAGCTAGACAAGATATTATCTTCCTCCAAAACAGGTTAGTGAAATGGAAAGCAACCTGCCAGAGGGGTGTGTCGCAAAATTTGATGACCCAGATACCCTACACTCATTTCGTCTAATTGTGACCCCACCCGAGGGTTATTGGTCGGGCGGTATTTTTTCGTTTAGTGTCAATGTACCAGAGGAATACAACATAGCGGTAAGTTTTTGTTGGAATCACTGTCCTGCTGAAATGTTTGTGCTGTGTGCATGTCTGCATGAGTGTTGGATGGGAAATCAATACCTTTATTAATGGGGTAATCAAAAGCTGAAAATAACACACTTGAAGTTTAAAAAAAAAATTATGTACAGTATATTGATACCATAAGGAAAGGTAGAATAAAATGTTAAATATTGCAAATACCTTTAATTGGGAACAAATCAGAACTTAAAAAACAGTTGTGAAAAGTGTCATCAATTTTAGGAAGGCTAATATAATAGTGATAGTCATTCTAGCATCCTTTTGACATACACACCAGCAATAGCAAAATGATTAGCAATTAAGTTTTGATATTTTTTTTTATTTAAAAAAAAAAGCGTTGAATGTAATGAAATGCCAGTTTCTGGACGAGTCCCGGGGGCTCCCTGAAGCTGTCCATACTGATATAATGCTATATTAGTTGGGGTCATCAGTTTCAGAGCCAAATCTGGCCCCCCTCAGAGAGGCACAGAGAGCAATGGCCTATGAGCACTTTACATTTAACCCCTTAACTGCGTTGCTTCCAAATATGACACCCCCGCAGTGCGCAGGAAATAAATTCTCTAAAAAATTTTTTTTTTTTTTTTTAAGTGTCAAAAACCCTTCGCTCAGTATGGGTATGTAAAAAAAAAATTGAAATTGTATTTACTTTGGCTGTTATTGGGTCCGTACGTTGGTGCGTGACATCATCATTCCCCATTCGCCCATGACGTACGCTCCCGGGGCCAGTAGGGCGCCCGGGGCGGGGTGTGCCAGTTGCCGTGAATATATTTTTGTTCATTTTTTGCGCACAGTTCCAAATACATTTTATTTGTTTTTACATGCTAATCCTATGTATAGTGAACACGTACACTATATTTTGGCAGTGAAACATCCGTAATGTCCGAAGACACTGTGTTACGTGCATGACATTTGTGTACACATATGCTGCACATATTTACTATGTATCATGCTAATTTATGTATATATGCAATCTATTTACACACTATACACTGTCACACACTATATACATTCACCATCAACACACTCAGAACACCTCGAGTGTTCCCTCCCTCCCTCACCAAAATTCCTCCTTCCACAATACTACGCACAATGCTAATTATAACCACAATTCTGCTCTTATCACAATCCTGGTCACTAATTCCTGTAAATGAATAATTGACCACACGTTTATTTTGAAAAGGAACCTAAGAAATCATTTGAAGATTCCTAGATGGACGAAATAATGCTGTGGTGCTGTGGCTAGCGCTGTGAACATCATGAACAGCATTGAATCACCGATATTTGAACATTGTACCCAGTCATTATCACACTCAGGCTCTTCTATAACACTATCATGGCTAAATAATACAAGTTATATATATATTTTGACATTATTAGGCGATGATGTGGTCACACGCTGAACAGCAGTGCTGTGTGCTTATGCTACGAGCGCCAGCCTTGGTTGCTCACACACTACTGAGACACTCACACCCGGGAATGTGGTCCACTATTTTTTTTAAAGATGGCGTCTGTTTACAAGAGCCCTGAGGAAGCTGATGTGAACCCCATGTAGCCGCGGAAGTTTTGAATGGAACGTGAAAAATACAAATACCCGGAGGCGCGTTGCGCAGTTTAAGGGTTAAAGTATGTCAAATTTTGTCATCTACCAGGAAAGGCAGCCAGAAAGGTAGGCAAATCAAAACAGACCACTGGTTGAAAATTGTGAGCTACAGCCCCAAAATAGCAAAAGAACTCCCCTAAAAAGAAAACAAACAAGAAACACGTCATCAAACTAGCCCCTCTCTCATTAGTGCTAACCTCCTGCAGGAAAGGGGGAGCCGGCAACCCACCAATTTAGTTTTGGAATAATGAAAGCCACTGATCTGAGGGAGGGAGGGAGGGTGTCAGGGAGCCTCCGGGGCTCACCCAGAAACTGGCCCCGTTGACTCCCTGAAGCTAACTACTCACAGAGAAGACAAACGGACTTACCAGAAGGGCAACAGCACTGCCAGTTTCAAAGCGAGGAAGAGAGAGACAGCTGCGATAGATGCCCCAAGGCCACACATGGCCCCCAGAGGACCAGGGATGTTCACAAGATACCTGGCAGCTAGGACCCTGTTCAACTTCCAGAACCCCCAAGCCCGAATATCGTCCCAAGACATACAGTACAGTATTACCAAAGGCAGCTGAAAGAGTGGCATACTTCCTAACATTCATGGTCACAATGGTAGACTCCAGGCTGGCTGGACTTAATGACACTGCAGATAACCTGAGAAACAAAAGCCCTTGAACAGGGAACCAGGGGAAACCAGGGGAAACCTGGGAAACCAGGGAAACCCGATCAACCCAGAGGGCATGGTCAAACGAGAGGAGATGGTAGTTCGCGGGGGAGGGGACAGACGTGTTGTCGTCACGCTCCATTAAAACACTGGAATAAACCGGGCTTTTTTAGGATTACAACCATGGATTACAGCCCACAGTGATCACCAAGTGCATAGTGACCCATAGGAAAGTTGAATACAGAAATTAACAATGGAACTTTGAGTTAAATACAGAATAAACGTGGAACCACGTGGTGAGCCAATGCCACCAGGCTCATGTGTACAGGCATAAGCGATATATATCAAATATAGCGAGCAGCGATACGTTGAACAGTGAAGTGGAACGTGTAACACAACACATAAATTAGTGGATAGTGTTAGAGAATTGTACATAGAAAAAGTATAAATGTAAAATTGTGGAGGAGGCATCACACTAGGCTGTTTACACCACAGCCACGAGGCCTACACAGTGTAGGGGACGTCCCGCAGTAACAGTATACTCCCTCAGTGATAATATACTGGCAATATATATGGTAATACGGGAAAGTGGATCTAGGAACTAGTAATAGAGTAAGTGAATAACATTGCAAGCCGGAAGAAAGCAGAAATTCCCTTAGAATATTACAGGCAAATAATCAGTGTATAAATCAAGTAACTGGCAACCGGTGGCATCCTGCCCCCGACCTGGGACAAACAACTGTCAACTAGACGGTCCCAAGAGGACCATATTTTCTCCACAGGGTGATAAGTACCCCCACATAAACTTGAATAAATAAACATATGTAATATTATAAATATACTGTATACATATTATATATACATACATATAATATTATAAATATATGCATATAATATTATAACATCACAAACCGAACATGGAGGTGTGTGGAGGCTGCCTTAAGTCACTTTGGAAGAGTGTTGTAGGCATTGTACGTAACATTTGTAACATAAGATTTCACCTGAGTTGTACAGGATTACCTACACAATATGCAAACCGGGAAGGTAACTACTGGATCTGTCACAGTGACAGACAGATGTGGGAAAACATTACCAAACTAATGAATAACATTCCTGAAGTACACAGGCTACAATTCACACAAAAACTACCAGAAATATATGCAGAGTATATAAAGACAGCAACGAACTCTGAGCACAACCCAGGGACTGAGAATTTAGAGAGTCAAAGTAGCAGTGTAGAAGGACATAGTGTCGAGGTACACAAAAATGAAGTCAATATTATAGAGCAAACTGGTGATATGAATAAGGAGATAAAAAATGAGACGAATGAGAACACAAATGAGAAAGACAAAAGCAACAAGGAGAAAGATAAGGGCAATACAGAGAATGAATGCAGAAACGAGAAAGTTGGAACAAAAAACAGAGGTAGCCAAGTCGTGCACGGGTACAAACAAGAATAATACAATCACAGATGAAAATATTTGCAGGTATTATGCAAAAGGACAGTGCAGATATGGGCCCAGAGGCATGGAATGCTCATTCATGCACCCACGGAAATGCCGAAACTGGTTAGGGAAAGGCAGATGTCGTTTTGATACAGAGTGTAGATATTTTGACCCTAAGCTATGCAAACTCTCAGTTTGAGTCGGTTTTTGGTGTCGACCCCTCCCCGGGTTCGGTTCCATGTCCCTTCTGGTCAGTTGGTTCCCCCCTCCCTGTGGCTCGTTTTTGCCTACTTTATCCTTCACTGCTACTTCAACTTTATCCTATTTAGCCATTGGGCCATATGCTCCTCTGTGGCTTTGCGCATGATTCTCAAGGGTCTGGAAGGTTCGAGACGGAATTCCTTCCTTAAAAATATAAAAAAAATCAGAACGTCTGTCGCTTCTGGAGGGGATTGACTCCCATATTTTATAAGAATTGCTGGTACTCTTCGGTACTAATATTCTTTCCGTACAATATCTAATTCCCTTATGATCACGTATTCTCAATAAATGGACATTATGGGCTCCCCTCCCTAAATGCGAGGAGGGACCACGCAGCTTGGACCTCCTGTGTCCTGAAAATGGCCCGGGGGTGTTCATTTTGTTTATGGACAGTGTCAACGAGTGTTGGTGTTAGGTGACCTTTATCACGGGATAAACGCCACACTACCTACTCTTATATCTCCAGTTATGGGCTCCCTGGATACTGGGCGAGTTCTGGACTGTATTTATAAGGTATGTTCCTTGTTCTTTTACCTACATTAGGGTGTGGTGTGGTTCGTTCTGGCGCCGCCTCCACCTCCACTCCTCTTATTCTCCTGCAATCGCACCTACGGTCGTATTTATTAAGCCGTGCTGCCGGCATCTTACCCGGCAACGCTGTGTCTAACCTTGTACTGCCTTCGCTCTGCAAGTGCTTATGCAGTCTGCCTACACCTTCAGTCAAGCTCTGGTTCTCGTCTTTTGGACGAGTGTTAGGTTTTGTTTGTGGTTTGCTGATTGGCCACTTTGTGTATTCACCTAGTTGTGCTTGCGGGGGTTGTGCTATGGCTCTTTGGTCCTGCCTCTCAACCGTAGATTATCTGATGTACAGATTCCTAAGCCTACTGGGTTCTATCATGCCTGCAATTGAGGGGTGAGTGTTGAATCAGCCTCCACCACATCACTGCCTCATGTATTCCACCTGTTAACTACTCTGACATTGTTTTTTTTTTTGTTTTTTTCCCCCCAAAGTCCCTGTGGCTCATTTGGGTACTCAGTCTCCACCTGTGTCCTCTTGTTCATGTACTTGTTACACAGTTTATCCTCATCTACCCTGTCAATTCCTCTGGGAATTTTGTGGGTAGTGATCATGTTTCCCCTTACTCTTCTGTCTTCCAGTGTTGTGAGGTACTTTTCCGGCAACCTTTTCTCGTGACTCATGCCTCTTAGTCCTGGGACTAGCCTCCTGGCATACCTCTGAACTTTTTCTAGCTTCATCTTGTGTTGACAAGGTACGGGCTCCATGCTGGGACTGCATACTCCAGGGTTGGTCTTATATCTGTGGATATTGCGGTGCGGTACATTGGTGGTTAAGAGTGTACTCGGCATTGGTGATTACATTCTTGCAGGGCTACTGGCACATGGTGTTTCGGGCTTGTCCTTGATCTTCCAGATAATTTTAGGTGGGTAATTTCCTGCGTTATTGATGAATGACTGTATCTTTTCTTGACCCTGACTTGCAAGGAACAAGTGACCATTCACTGCAGTCTGGCCACTCATTTGTTGGCTGTCATTCAATGCCCAACTAACCCTTTTCATATACCTTGGCATCTACACATTTTGTATGCGTTTTGTATACCATGCATCTTAATGTAACCTTATTATTTCCATATTTCTTTTTTGTTTCAATGTGGGGCTTGGCCATGTTTTTGTTCAGTGACTGAATCTTTTCTTGCCTGGCCACTCGTTCCTTGACTGTCTTTCAATGCACTCTGGCCGCTCCCTTCATTCCATAAGTCATTCCATACCTGCCTGACCCCTTTTATATGCCTTGGCATCATTCTGTATCTGTCATAGTTCAGATGCGTTATGTTTCCTCTGGCTGCCTCCGTCCTCTTACTTCGTTATCTTGAATGTACTCTTTTGTCCCCTAGTTCATGGTTCTTGGGCCATTTTTCCAGTCTTTTCATTGCATAATTGCATACTTCATACCTCTATTATACACCTTGTTGTGTTTCTTGGTGTGCATATTGGCTGTCCTCATAAGGGTACTAGGCTAGACAATATACGTGTTCAGATCCATGATCCTGCACAGTACCGGTGTTCTGTTATATTTTTGTCTTCTTTCCTTTTCTCCTAGTATGCTATTACGAGCTGATCTGTTGAAACGTTGGCGGGTGGTGGTGCTTCTGGTAACTCCTACTCCTGCCCCCTACGGTTCATTGGCATTGGGACTAGTGGAGCCAGGGTTTGCAGCCCTGGCTGCGGACTTTCATTTGTATTTATTTTCCATGCTGCGTCTTTGTATTTTAATGCAGTATGTGTCCTCCAGTGTTCTCCTCCATGCATCGGCTGCGCATGTGTCGTCTGCAATGCTGGAGCTGTTTCCGCCATTCCTGCGGGATGCTGTCGCAATTTTTGCTTCCCATTTTGCTTGTTGGCTAGTGGTGCTCATTTCCTTGTTGGCTTCTGCCAGGGCCCTTGCTCTTCGGTTTTTGTCGCCATTTATCCTCGCTGTTTGTGGAATCTGTGGTTGGGCGTTTTCTACAAGCGGTGGCTTCTAGTTGTCGTCCAAGTCGGCCTTGTTGGTTCTTTGGTGGTTCCGGAGGGGAGTTCCTCTCGGACAGGGTGGTTCTGTTCGCCAGGGATTTGGTTCTTTCCCAGCTCGCCTGGTTTGGATTCCTGGTGACCTATGACCTAGTAGAGGTTCCATCTGGTTCCCTGCCGGCCATGGTTCGGGCGCTGCTTGCTTGGTGTCCGCAAAATGGGGGTTTTCCCACGGCTCCGCCATTTTCAGATGTGTGGTCTGGTCCGTTACGTGGCTGGTTTGATCTTCTCGAATCTTCGCGTTTGGTGCTTTTTTACTTTTCTGTCACCGTCTGTTAGGTGATCAGGTGGCTTGTTGAGGGTGTCCCACCTGCGTGCTTCGCTGTGCCTCGTGCGACACTGGCGGAGCCGCTATAGCTTGCTTTCGGTTTTGATGTTTCTTCTGCACCATTTCGCATGCTGTCTCGGGCGTTGATTCACCTCCGGCTGGCTCATGCGCCACCTGGTTGTACTGGTTTTGGCCTGGGGGCTCTCTTCTTTCCACTCGGTTTCTTGTGGCTCCTTCGGTTCCAGGTTGTTTTCCGGAGGAATCCCTGCGGTTGTTGATACTTGTTTGGTTTGGCTGGGGGTGCATCTTTTTGTGTCCAGTTGTGGTTGCCTGCATTGCCTACGTGCCACAGTACACTTAGGTAATTACAGCCTTTGTAGCCCTGGATGCGCTTTGCGTTGCCCAGGTTCCCTTCGTCCTTGTTCCGGGGTTCGGGTCTCCCGGGTCATCTGCGGGGTCGGTTGGTATATGCCAGGCACAGTATCAAGGAACAAGGGTAAAGTACCTGTGTTGTATGCAAGAAAACTCAACTTAGAGAACGCAAGCGAAGATGCGTTCTCCACTTGGTGCGTTGAGTGCAAAGTTCCACTATGTTTCGTCGACTGTGTCGCAGAATATCACATGCTTGCAGAGTTCTGAGTGTGTTGATGGTGAATGTATATAGTGTGTGATAGTGTACAGTGTGTAAATATTTTATAAATATACAAAAATGAACATGAAACATTGGAAATATGAGCAAGACGATGAGTTACAGTAACATGGCTGAAGAATGTTGACCAATCGACTTGAGAAGGGTTCAGGACTGACCGAAACGTCGTCGTCCCTTCACCTTCTAGTGTGTGGTCTGGTCAACAAATATGAGCAATATATGTGGACACATTGGTGATGCATGTAACACAGTGTCTTGGGACAGTACAGATGTTCTACTGCCAGAATATTGTTTACGTGTTCAATATACATTGGATTGGCAAGAAAAAACAATATAAATGCATTTAGAAATGTATGGAAAAATGAACAAAAAATTATTTGTGGCAACTCGCGGATGTTGAAATTGGCGCGTGACTGCTTCCGGGAGTCTACGCCACAGGCAACCACCAAATCATGACGTCACACACCATTTTCTGGACCCCATTGCAGCCAAAGTAAGTACAATTTTGATTTTATTTCTTCATATATGTGAAGAATATGTGTGTGTTTAACCCTTAAACTGCGCATGGCGTATATATACGCCCTGAGTAACATGTCCCATGATTGATTGATTGATTGATGAAGATTAAGCCACCCAAGAGGTGGCACGGGCATGAATAGCCCGTAAGTGGTGGCCCTTTTGAGCCATTACCAGTATCAAGAGCTGATACTGGAGATCTGTGGAGGCGCGACTGCACCCTGCGTGACGGGAGATGTCTCCCGGACCAAGTGGTGACCAGATGGTGATGTCCCATGGTGCGCATGGCGTATATATACGCCATAGGGTGCCAGGCCTCATTCAAATGGCCCGCGGCTACACCGGGTTCACAGTAGCTTCCTCAGGGCTCTTGTAAACAGATGCCATTTTAAAAAAAAATCGTGGGCAATATTCTTAGGTGTGAGAGGCACAGTACTGTTGGAGCAACCAAGGCCGGCGCACGCAGCATGAGCAAACAGCATTGCTGTTCAGCTTGTGACCACAGCATCGCCAAAAAATGTCAAAATAAATATATAATTGTTATTATTTAGCGATGACAATATTACAGATGACCCATGACAGTGATATAAATAACCAGGGTTGTGATAATAGCAGGATTGTTGTAATAATTAGCGCTGTGGGAGGAGTGATGCTGAGAGATGGAGGGAGACAGCATCGTTTACTGACTGTGTGGCTAGCTGTTATTGTTTGCATTCACCATACCAGGTCAGTGGTTCTCTATGGTGAACACAAATGTAGATACTTATATATAATGTGTGTATTAGTGTAATAACAGCAAAAGGATTATGCTGGGAGGAGCCATATGGGTGACGGAGGTGACGTCGTCTGCACGATTTGTCTAGCTGTTTAGAGGGTGGCCACTATGCTCTTTGGGCGCACTACAAGCTTAGGTGTACAGTTACGGTGCATAAAACATGTAGATATTTATATATAATATGTGTATATAGGGTAATAACACTGCAAAAGGTATTGTTGGGGGAGAAAGTTTAGTGCAGGCGATGAGTCACAATAACGTGGCTGAAGTATGTTGACCAGACCACACACTAGAAGTTGAAGGGACGACGACGTTTCGGTCCGTCCTGGACCATTCTCAAGTCGATTGTGAATGGTCCATTCGACTTGAGAATGGTCCAGGACGGACCGAAACGTCGTCGTCCCTTCAACTTCTAGTGTGTGGTCTGATCAACAAAGTTTAGTGCGTGTGACCTTGAAAGAGTGAGGGAGCCGCCATCTGTGTATAGCGACGACTCTTAGTGCCTGAACTAACTATATCAGCTTAGCTATACAGTTGTGGTGAACAAAATATATACATACTTATATATAACGTCTGTATATAGTGTAATAACACCACAAATGGTATTGTTGGGGGAGAAAGTTTAGTGCGTGTGTTGAGGGAGTGGCAGCGAGTGGCTGGCTGGTGTGTGGCGGTAACTCTTCGTTGCTTTTCGACTCTCAATACCAACTTAGTGGTTCGTTATAGTGACCAAAACATGCAGATACTTATATATAACCTGTGTATAGAGTGTAATAGCAGCAAAACTATTTGTTTATTGTTTTATAAACATAATAATTGAATCACTAATATGCACATCATACTTTTGAATATAGCAATTATTCACCACTTTTATTATATAAATATATTACAATACACACTATTGAATAATAATACTGCAAAAAAAACTAAGAAAAAATCAATTGGAAACATTGAAACAATTAGGTAATAATATCTTTGTGGCAACTCCCATCTGTCAGCGCGGGTGACGCTGACCGGGTCTGACGACTTCCTCGGTCAATTGCGCCCAAAATATGTCACCTACGATTTTTTTTTTATTTTTTCCGTGCTCAGGGGACACAAATTAACATGTTTAGAAGACGAAAAAAAATTTTTGAATTTTTTTTTTCTTGCGCACAGGGGTGTAAATGTCCCAAGGACCCCTGAGCAGTGTAAGGGTTAAAGGGGAGTGTGTTTAACATTTTGAAAAAAAAATCAGACGAATTTATTTCCTGCGCATCAGGAGTGTGCCATTTTTGGAGCTAGAGCAGTGCAGTGGTTAAATATTGAATTCCTCTTATTTTCTAGTAAATGTTCATATCTAGAGTTGATTATCACTCCCTTACTCTCACTCTCATGGGTTGTTTAATATGTTTATGCATGTATGAAGTCATTATTAAGTTCAGCAACTGGACTGCCAGACTTTTCTCTGTTCCTCCCACATGTGCCTTAAATTTCCAGCTACTGTGAATGTGGTGTGAAAAATTCTCGTTACTAACAATGTATATAAACTACTTGACAAACATTTGTCAGTTGTCAAAAGAGATGAGCTACTGTAATATATCAGTGTAAGAGAAGTTTTAGTTTCTACTGCATGTAACCTTATGATTTCCTATTAACCAAAGAGCAAGTGCAATATTAACTGCATGCAGTTCAGAATTGTTCTTGTTATAGGAAAATATAAATTGTCACTTATTATGTAATATACATGATAGCAATTTCATTAAGAGTTCATTTAAATTAATGACATTTCTTAATTATTTTTAGGAAGATTGTATTATCTTATTACTGTACAAGAAACTCAGAATAATTGCTCTGCTTGTCAAACATGAACACTTTTATTTCCATGTCCAGCCACCAATAGTGAGATGCGAGACAAGACTTTGGCATCCTAATATTAGTGAGGAAGGAGAAATCTGTTTATCTCTACTGCGTCAAAATTCTATTGATGGCCTTGGGTGGGCCCCAACTCGAAGATTAAAGGATGTTGTCTGGGGCCTTAGTAGTCTATTTATGGTAAGTTTTTAAACAATTATTTTCTACACACTCAAAAAATCATGATTTCTTACACAAACACACACACATCAATATATGATAAATACAGTGGTATCTCGAATAACGAATTTAATCCGTTCCGGGGCCGTGATCATCATGTGAAACAGACGTCATACAAAATGAATGTCCCCATTGACAATAATGGGAATCAAATTAATCCGTTCTACCACCGAAAAACATAAATATGATATTCGATTTTTAAATAATGGAGCAGCCTACCTTACATACACTGAACAAACCTTTATGATATTTACTTTCTTCAAATTTGTTCAATATTTTGTTTTCATTTGTCTTATAGCAAAAGGTTCATTCGGTGTTCGGCAGGTAGGCTGCTCCATGTTTCTTAAATAAAAAAAATGAAAAATAAAAAAAAAGGTTGAAAAATTTGAAAAATGGACAAATGCCATAAAGGTTTGTTCAGTGTGTGTCGGGTAGGCTGCTCCATTATAGCAATCTTTCTTTGTTTCAAATGTGTTCCATTTGTTTTGTATTTTTTATTTATGTTTCAATAATGATTTTATTCACATATAAAATGGGAAATATATGATAAAGGCACAAAAAAATTTATATCAAAGCAGAGATGCAAAACTAAGGAAACAGGATTGGTTCGACAGAAATTGTGAGAGGGTCAGAGACCAAAAGACACAAAAATGGACTCAATATAGGAAGAGGCTAAACCCCCAAACATACCAGTGATACAAAGATGCGAGAAACAACTAAACAGCAGTGAGGAGAGAGGCAGAAAGAAATTTTGAAAATGGGATTGCAGACAAATGTAAAACAGAACCAAATCTATTCTATAAATTCATAAACAACAAATTGCAGGTAAAGGATAATATTCAGAGGTTGAAAATGGGAAATAGATTAATGGAAAATGAAAATGAAATGTGTGAAACATTAAACAAAAAGGTGCAAAGTGTGTTTGTACAAAATGAAATCTTCAGGGAACCAGACACAATAAGAATTCCAGAGAACAACATAGAGCACATAGAGGTGTTTAGAGATGAAGTGGAAAAAATGCTCAAGGAGCTAAGTAAGAACAAAGCAGTTGGACCAGATGGAGATTCACCATGGGTTCTGAGAGAATGTGCACCCAAGCTCAGCATTCCACTTCAACTGATTTTTTAGACATCCCTGTGTAAAGTTGTTGTAGCTCATGTGTGAAAAAAGGCTAACATCGTTCCAATCTACAAAAGTGGCAGCAGGGAAGACCCCTTCAATTATAGACCTGTATCATTGATAAGTGTAATAGTCAAAATATTGGAAAAAATAATTAAAACTAAATGGGTAGAACACCTGGAGAGAAATGATATAATATCAGACAGACAGTTTGGTTTTCGATCAGGAAGATCCTGTGTATTGAATTTGCTCAGTTTCTATGATCGAGCCACAGAGATTTTACAGGAAAGAGATGGTTGGGTTGACTGCACATCTATCTTGACCTAAAAAAGGCTTTTGACAGAGTTCCACATAAGAGGTTGTTCTGGAAACTCGAAAATATTGGAGGGGTGACAGGTAAGCTGCTAACATGGATGAAAAATGTTCTGACTTATAGAAAAATGAGGGCGTAATCAGAGGCAATGTATCGGATTGGAGGAATGTCACAAGTGGAGTACCACAGGGTTCAGTTCTTGCACCGGTAATGTTCTTTGTCTACATAAACGATCTACCTGGTGGAATACAGAATTATATGAACATGTTTGCTGATGATGCCAAGATAATAGGGAAGATAAGAAACCTAGATGATTGTCATGCCCTTCAAGACGACCTGGACAAAATAAGTAGATGGAGCACCACTTGGCAAATGGAATTTAATGTGAATAAATGCAGTGTTATGGAATAGGAGAACATAGACCCCACACAACCTATAAATTATGTGAGAAATCTTTGAAGAATTCTGACCAAAAAAGGGATCTAGGGGTGGTTCTGGATAGAAAACTGTCACCTGAGGACCACATTAAGAACATTGTGCGAGGAGCTTATGCTATACTTTCTAACTTCAGAATTGCTTTTAAATACATGGATGGCAAAATACTAAAGAAATTGTTCACAACTTTTGTTAGATCAAAGCTGGAATATCCAGCGGTTGTATGGTGCCAATATCTTAAAAAGCACATCAACAAACTGGAAAAGGTGCAAAGACATGCCACTAAGTGGCTCCCAGAACTGAAGGGTAAGAGCTACGAGGAGAAGTTAGAGGCATTAAATATGCAAAAGCTAGAAGATAGAAGAAAAAGAGGTGATATGATCACTACGTACAAAATAGCAACAGGGAATAAAAAAAAAATTGACAGGGAAGAACTTTAAGAACAAGAGGTCATAGATTTAAACTAACAAAACAAAGCTGCCAGAGAAATATAAGAAAATTCACCTTTGTAAACAGACTGGTAGATGGTTGTAACAAATTAGGTGAGAAGGTGGTGTAGGCCAAAACCGTCAGTAATTTCAAATCGTTATGACAGAGTGCTGGGAAGATGGGACACCACGAGCGTAGCTCTCATCCTGTAACTACACTTAGGTAATTACAGACAGAGACCGAAAGACATAGAGAGACCGAAAGACATAGAGAGACCGAAAGACATAGAGAGACCGAAAGACATAGAGAGACCGAAAGACATAGAGAGACCGAAAGACATAGAGAGACCGAAAGACATAGAGAGACCGAAAGACATAGAGAGACCGAAAGACATAGAGAGACCGAAAGACATAGAGAGACCGAAAGACATAGAGAGACCGAGAGAGACATAGAGAGACCGAGAGAGACATAGAGAGACCGAGAGAGACATAGAGAGACCGAGAGAGACATAGAGAGACCGAGAGAGACATAGAGAGACCGAGAGAGACATAGAGAGACCGAGAGAGACATAGAGAGACCGAGAGAGACATAGAGAGACCGAGAGAGACATAGAGAGACCGAGAGAGACATAGAGAGACCGAGAGAGACATAGAGAGACCGAGAGAGACATAGAGAGACCGAGAGAGACATAGAGAGACCGAGAGAGACATAGAGAGACCGAGAGAGACATAGAGAGACATAGAGAGACCGAGAGAGACCGAGAGAGACATAGAGAGACCGAGAGAGACATAGAGAGACCGAGAGAGACCGAGAGAGACCGAGAGAGACCGAGAGAGACCGAGAGAGACCGAGAGAGACCGAGAGAGACATAGAGAGACCGAGAGAGACATAGAGAGACCGAGAGAGACCGAGAGAGACATAGAGAGACCGAGAGAGACATTGAGAGACCGAGAGAGACATAGAGAGACCGAGAGAGACATAGAGAGACCGAGAGAGACATAGAGAGACCGAGAGAGACATAGAGAGACAAAGAGAGACAAAGAGAGACAGAGACAAAGAGAGACAAAGAGAGACATAGAGAGACATAGAGAGACCGAGAGAGACCGAGAGAGACATAGAGAGAGACAGAGAGAGACTGTTACGGCCCTATTGGGTCGCAACCGGGTTCTTCTCTGATGTTATTAAAGTTTGGGTATCCGGCCCCAAGTTAGTAATGGCTTTCAAGGGGTGCGTTCCGTAACGCAAGTTAAATTAAAGGGGAAGGGATACAAATGCACTGCTTTTGTATATATATTGCTACCACCACCATAAATATATCACAGTCACACGCGGGGTTGCTATAACTACACTTATTATATACAAATTAGTCTTCCTCTGAAGACACAGGATGCTCCACGGTGCTCACGATGAGTAGCCCTGGTTCTCTTCTTAGTGGCCCACGATGAATCCTCTGATTCTCTCGGCGAATCTACCCCGGCCACAGGCCAGCCAAATCACAGTCCCACTGGGTGCACCATCGTGGAGGCCTTCAACCACAAATCCAGCCTGTAGCTGGCAGGTTCCGATCAGCTCCGCTGTGTAGGCCACTCCACGACCGATACTAGGGTTGCGAGCCCTAGGCAGGAGCCTCGTGTGATTCCGCAGATCACTCTCCTCTGTCCGCACCACAGTGGCTAGTCTCTTCCACCAGCCAGCCCCCAGATAAAACGATTCCTGGTACTGCCACGTCACAGGCAGGCTCACACACTCAACAGTGTTCGTCCGGGGGTGACTCACAGCTTCTGCAGCAAACACGGGGAGAGACCTTGGCTGCCTTGGGTAGACTGCCCCATCGTCCGATACAGCAGTCCCAGGTCGACTCTGTAATCAGACACGTCATTAGTACTAGGGACACTAGGGCACCTCACTTACAGGCTTAGACACAAACGTCCACCTATCCACTCCATAGATGGCGTTGTTGTCTAAGCGCCACCTCACCAGAGGTCAGCAGCGGCTATGTCACGAGCAGATTAAGACAGGGAAACCAGCCCCTGTGGCCGGTATATCCCGCCTTCGCTAGATGGCGTCGTCCATTTGGAGGGGGTTTCGGGAGCTGACTCACAGATGGCGTGGTCATCACAGCTTCGTGCTACGACGCTGGGCTCAGGTCCGTAACAGAGACAGAGAGAGACACAGAGAGAGAGACACAGAGAGAGAGAGACAGAGAGAGAGAGACAGAGAGAGAGAGACAGAGAGAGAGAGACAGAGAGAGAGAGACAGAGAGAGAGAGACAGAGAGAGAGAGAGAGACCGAGAGAGAGAGAGAGACCGAGAGAGAGAGAGAGACCGAGAGAGAGAGAGAGACCGAGAGAGAGAGAGAGACCGAGAGAGAGAGAGAGACCGAGAGAGAGAGAGAGACCGAGAGAGAGAGAGAGACCGAGAGAGAGAGAGAGACCGAGAGAGAGAGAGAGACCGAGAGAGAGAGAGAGACCGAGAGAGAGAGAGAGACCGAGAGAGAGAGAGAGACCGAGAGAGAGAGAGAGAGAGAGAGACCGAGAGAGGGAGAGAGAGAGAGAGAGACCGAGAGAGAGAGAGAGACCGAGAGGGGCCGAGAGAGAGACCGAGAGGGGCCGAGAGAGAGACCGAGAGGGGCCGAGAGAGAGACCGAGAGGGGCCGAGAGAGAGACCGAGAGGGGCCGAGAGAGAGACCGAGAGAGAGACCGAGAGAGAGACCGAGAGGGGCCGAGAGAGAGACCGAGAGAGAGACCGAGAGAGAGACCGAGAGAGGCCGAGAGAGAGAGAGAGAGGCCGAGAGAGAGGCAAAGAGACCGAGACTGTAACGGCCCGTAACTGCTATCTAACTCCCAGGTACCTATTTACTGCTAGGTAACGGGGCATCAGGGTTAAAGAAACTTTCCATTTGTTTCTGCCGTAATTGGGGATCAAACCCCTGGCCATAGGATTAAAAGAGTCCCAAGCGCTGTCCACTCAGCTATCAAGGGCCATCCCCCCCTGGTAGCTGTGGGTGTCAAGTGCATGGATTGCTCTGTTTTCTTGCATCCTTGCTGAGGTGTAGTTGGTTGTTTTGGTAAGTTTGTACTTATCTCGCTGTGCTCCTCTTGTGCTTGCAGGGGGTCGCACCTGCTTGATACCTGCTTGATGGGGTTCTGGGAGTTTTTCTACTCCCCAAGCCCGGCCCGAGGTCAGGCTTGACTTGTGAGAGTTTGGTCCACCAGGCTGTTGCTTGGAGCAGCCCGCATGCCCACATACCCACCACAGCACGGTTGGTCCGGAACTTCTTTTAGAAAACAGTCTAGTTTTCTCTTGAAGATGTCCACGGTTGTTACGGCAATATTTCTTATGCTCGCTGGGAGGACTTTGAACAACCGCGGACCTCTGATGTTTATACAGTGTTCTCTGATTGTGCCTATGGCACCTCTGTTCTTCACTGGTTCTATTCTGCATTTTTTTCCATACCGTTCACTCCAGTACGTTGTTATTTTACTGTGTAGATTAGGGACCTGGTCTTCCAGTATTTTCTACGTGTATATTATTTGGTATCTCTCTCGTCTCCTTTCTAGTGAGTACATTTGGAGATCTTTGAGACGATCCCAATAATTTAGGTGCTTTATTGCGTCTATGCGTGCCGTATATGTTCTCTGTATTCCCTCTATTTCAGCAATCTCTCCTGTTCTGAAGGGGGAAGTGAGTACTGAGCAGTACTCGAGACGGGACAACACAAGTGACTTAAAGAGTATAACCATCATGATGGGATCCCTGGATTTGAAAGTTCTCGTAATCCATCCTATCATTTTTCTGGCTGAGGCAGTATTTGCTTGGTTATGCTCCCTAAACGTTAGATCGTCGGACATCATTATTCCCAAATCCTTGACATGTTGTTTACCTATTATGGGCAGATTCGATTGTGTTTTGTACCTTGTATTATGTTTCAGGTCCTCATTTATGCCGTACTTGAGTACCTGGAATTTATCTCTGTTAAACATCATGTTATTTTCTGCTGCCCAATCGAAAACTTTGTTGATATCTGCTTGCAATTTTTCCATATCTTCAGCAGAGGTAATTTTCATGCTGATTTTTGTGTCATCTGCAAAGGATGACACGAAGCTGTGACTTGTATTTTTATCTATATCTGATATGAGAATAAGGAACAGCAGTGGTGTAAGGACTGTACCTTGAGCTACAGAGCTTTTAACTGCACTTGGACTTGATTTTATTTGATTGACTGTTACTCTTTGTGTTCTGTTCGACAGGAAATTAAGTATCCAGCGTCCTACTTTACCAGTTATTCCCATTGACCTCATTTTGTGTGCAACCACTCCATGATCACATTTGTCGAATGCCTTTGCACGTCAGCTCTTCGGGCCCGTCTCTCGCCTGTGTTTTTCCAGGGGGTTCAGGTTTTTGTGCTTTTGGAGCTTCTGTGGTTCTTTGTTTGTAGCCTTCACCTCAACCCTGTCTCCTGCTTTCCCTTTCCTTCCTCCTCTGCCTCTGGGCACGTTCTTGTCTATGGGGCTCCTCTGGGTACTCTGTTGCCTCCAGTGTCCCTTTCCAAGTGTTCTACTTATCATGAGTCATTCATATTTTCCTGGCCTGTCTTGTCTGCAATGACACGTACAACTTAATTTTCTCTTCAGGAAGTTTTATTTTCTTGGGATTACTTTTCTTCCTTTTGGTACGTGTTGTTTGCTTTCCACCCATTCTTTCTTCCGGATGCCTCTCCTCCGGTGCATTCTTTTAAGTGGGTCTGCCCATGGATTCGCTCCAGCTGCAGCTTGACATTCTGGGTCTTGTTTCTTTATATTCATGGCGTCCTACCCTGTTTATTCCCCTGGGGACTTTTGGGTGGTGATCATGTCTCTCAGTCTTTTGTTTACAGACTGTTGTCATTGGATTGTTTTCTTATGGGCACTGGGTTTGTGCCTGGTGGCCTTGCCCTGTATGCTCATTTGGCTTCCATGCTGTGGGGGCTTTTGTCATGGTCTTATATTATTGATCTACAATAATACTTTTATGGACAACTACAGAAACTTTTCATTCACCTGGTGCATTTTTCCACCGGCAGCTGTGGTAGGTAGGGCTTCCCCCAAATTCATTACCAGGTGCCCTGGTGTTTCTCTAATTCGTCGTCTCTGAGGTTTTTGTCCTCTCTGATTCCCCTGGGGGAAGGGGTTGAGGGGCTTTTGGTGCATGCCTCCAGTGAGACCTGGTTCACCTTTGTGCTGGGCTCCTGTTTTGTTTGGGTTCAGTTCCTCTTACCCTGATAGGGGACGTTTCAAGGTTCCGGTGCCTTCCTGGCTGGCGGACTACATTGATGGCTGGTTGGTGTGGGCTCCCTCTCGGTCTTCTTGTTTGCTAGCCAGGGTTCAGGTTCTTTCCAGCTTTCCAGGCTTGGGTTCCTGGTGTGTTAGAGGAAGTCCCAGTGGGTTCCTTCCCAGCTTTGGACTTGGCTGGGCTGGTGGGGATGTCAGATATTGTCCATCTCTCTCCCTCCTGTGGCTTTGCTTTGGCTGCTGTCTTGTGTTCAGCTGTTGTTGAGGGGGGCCCAGTGTCTCTAGGCAGTTGCTTGTGCAGTGTGTGGGAGCCTGTCCTTTGCCATGCTGGTTTACCCGCTGGGCAGGGTTTGGCTTCGGAGGCTGTTCTGGTATCCTTGGGGCAGCCCCTTTCGCCGTTCTCAAGTCTGTTGGGCTCTTCCCTGGGATCCTTGTGTCAGTTGCTGCATCTCCGTCTTCCTCTTCAGGGTGTTCAGGGTTTGGTGCCATGGTGCCTTCCCCGTTCGTCGCTCAATGTGTTCACGGACGCCTTGTCTCTTGGCTGGGGCTTCATGACCCGCGCTCACTAGGCCGGCCAGGCCCATTGGGCTCTATACTTCCATTGGGCTCATGGCTCAGTGTGTGGGTTTGCGGCTGTGTCGCAGGCGCTGTGGCGGATTCGGGATCCGGTTTCATTTGGATTGCTCCCTGGGGGTTCATTGTCTCCACCGGGGGGAGTCTGTGGTCTGTGGTTCTTTGGAGCTGATCGCTTCAGGTGGCTCTCTGCCGAGTTCTTTTGGTTTCGTTCTTCGCGCTGTTCACTTTCAGGGAGTATCCAACGTCCTGGCAGATGGCCTGTCATACTACATTCCTCTTGTCTGGTCTGGTGTCCGGTTGCGGCTTTATGTTGCTACGTGCGGGCCACTGATTCAGTGACACTGGATGTGCTCTGAGTTGCTCCAGTTTCCCTGGTTCTTTGTTCCAGGGCTCGTGTGTCTCAGGTTGTTCGTAGGGTTATCAGGTCTAGCCAGCCTGCGGTCCACCCCTCATGCCCTGATATTAGGAAATATGCTGCTCTAGCGGCTGTATTTGGGAATGTCTTGGGTTGACATTCGAGCGTGAGGGTTTCGGAAATCGAATAGGGTCCTGGCCACCAGATGCCTTGTCAATGTTTCGGGCCCTCTCCAGCTTTGTGTTGCTTTGGGACGTCTGTCGCGGCCTGTTGTCTCATCTTTGTCGTGAGACCTTTGGTTCTACCGCCTCCCGGGTAGGTCCTTCGGATAACGAGCATTGAATGTAATGAAACTCTATTTTCTGGGTGAGCCCCGGAGGCTCCCTGACAACCTCCCTTCCTCTGGTCAGTGATTTTCATTATTCTATGAACTGGAATGGTGAGCTGCTGGCTCACCTGAACTGGCGCACTAGTTGAATGACAATTTGCTTGTTTATTTATTTTCTTTTGGGGAAGTTCTTTGACTCTGTTTAAACATAGGTTGCAATTGTCACCAGGTTTGTATCAAAACCCCCATCTTTCTGGGTGCTTTCCTTGGTTGATGGCAGACATGACATACTTTAAATGTAAAGTGCTCATATGGCCATTGCTCCCTGCGCTTCTGAGGGGGGTCAGGTTCTGCCACGTGGTCCCCGGTAGGCAAGAACTCCTGTAACTGATGACCCCCAAACTAATATAAAACATATCAGTTTGGATAGCTTCAGGGAGTCTCTGGGGCTCACCCCAAAAATGGCGTTTCATTACATCCAACGGTGGGTTTTTTAAAGTTGCATATTTAAAAAAAATCCTCCTTTATCAATTCCTGTCATTAATTTGAAATAGGTGATCATACCTTTTCTTTTCCTTCTATCTTCTGCATATTTTCCCTTCTAATGAACATAAAATAAATTAGGCATCATCTCTCAGCATACGAAAAACCCAGTTCTGAATGTAATGAAACTCCTCTTCCTGGTGGGTCCTTGATGGCTTCTTGATTCTTGTTTCCTGGCACTCTCCACCCAATTCAATCCATGCTAGGCCCATGTGAGTCACACGAGCCTATGGGATATCCAAGATCAAAAACCTGCCTGCCCACCAAGGAGCAGGAGATGGTAGATTTCCTTTACCTAGAAAGGCCTCCAGAAAGGAGGGCATGCTAAAACATTACAAACAGCAAGATAAATAAAATATAGACAAAGCCATGAAACTGGAAAACCACAGGGTCTTGAAGCAGTACTCACTAGTTTCATCTACTTAACCATGTGTGGAGGAAATTATTCTTGAAGTTTAAAATCACAACACTAAGCAAAAATAGAACAACATTATAACAGTTAAAGATTAAAGAGGCAAAGTAACTACATGTGTGGACATAGAAATACTGTACTTCCTAGTAGAAATAATAAGTGAATTGATCAATTATAAAGGGGATAGTAAGGCAACAGATGAAAGAGTGAGGAAAACAAATAAAAGTACTGTACAGTGGCATCTCGACTTACGATTGCCTCTGCTTACGATAATTTTGAGTTACCATGTAAATTTCATCGAAAAATGCGACTCGACATCCAATGGTGTCGTCGACTTCCGATATTTGTTGGTACATGTTCTGGTCGACCGAGCGCGTGATTCCCGGTCACCCAGTCCAACCTGCCTACAGCTGCCCACTTAGTGACAATCGCGCCTATAAGAAATTCTGCGTTTGTGGTGATTTTTTGCATTTTGAACATTAACCCTCAAACTGCTAGGGGCTCTAATGGAATTCACACCCACAGACACAACAAAAAAAAAATCCAAAAAATTCTTTCGTCTTATAGAAGTGTTCATTTTTGTTCCCTGATCACGGAAAAAATAACAAAAAAATCGTAGGGGGCATATTTTAGCCGCAATAGGGTAGGGAAGTGTGGCAAAAAAGGGGCGTTGGCAGAGCCTTCGCCAGACGAGGTCTACTCCGCCCGAGCTATCAGACGGCAGTTGCCACAAATATATTATTACGTAATTATTTCAATGTCTCTGATTTATTTTTTCTTAGTTTTTTTGCAGTATTATTATTCCATACAGTGAATTGTGGTATATTTATATAATAAAATGTGTGAACCATCGCTGTACTCAAAATTATGGTGTGCATATTAGTGATTCAATTATTATGTTCATAAAACAATAAACAAATAGTTTTGCTGTTGTTACACTATATACACAGGTTATATATAAGTATCTGCATGTTTTGTTCACCATAACGAACTACTTAGTTGGTCTTATGAGTCAAAAAGCAACGAGGAGTGACCGCCAAACACCAGCGAGCCACTCACTGCCACTCCCTCCCTCAACACCACCTCACTTGCCCTCATTCTCCTCCCACAATAGTGTTTTTGCATTTATTCACTATACACAGACGTTATATATACGTATTTACATGTTTTGTTCACCATAACTGTACATCTAAGCTTGTATGGTGAGTAAAGGCACAAAGACGTAGCTACTCACACAGTCAGCTGATCGGCGGCCGCCCTCAAGGCCAGATGCACTAACATTTCTCCTACAACAATATTGTTTGTGGTGTTATTACGCTATATACACACATTATATATAAGTATCTACCTGTTTTATTCACCATACCTGTACAAATAAGCTGGTATGGTGCCCAAAGACCATAGTAGCCATCAGTAAACAACATGCCAAGTCGTGCAGACGACGCTCCTCCCACACCAAAATGGCGGCCCCCAACCTTCTCCTCTTGCTGTTATCTCACACTATACACACGTTATATATAAGTATCTACATTTGTGTTCACCATAGTGAACCACTAAGCTGGTATGGTGAGTGCAGTCAATAAATGGTGGCCACATACAGTCAGAAGACGACGCCACAACCCTCCCTCCACAGCATACTCCTCCCTCCATGGAGCACAACGCTAAATTTCACCACAATCCTGCTATTATCAGAATCCTGGTCAGTTTTATCACAGTCAGGGGGCTTCAGTAATACTATCACTGCTAAATAATAGCAGTATCAAATATATTTTGGCATTTGTAGGCGATGCTGTGGTCACAAGCTGAACAGCGGTGCTGTGAGCTCGTGCTGCATGCGCCAGCCTTGGTGGCTTCCTCAATACTGACGCTGTAACACCCAAGAATGTTGGCCTGGATTTTTTTTCTAGGTGGCATCTGGCAACTATCGGTCGTGGCTGTACTATAGCTGCCCCTATCCCAGGCGGGGCGTTTAAATTATAGCGCTAGACACGAAATCGTATATAAATGATTTGCGCGGTTTCGGTTTTGTCACTGATATCATTTATATATGATATGCGTGGTTTGAAGGTTAAAGTAATTATTATATATCACACCATGAGCCCCAGGAAAGTCAGTGGTAAGGCTCAACATATGAGATCCCATGTAAGAATGACCATAGAGCAGAAACAAGGGATCATTCGTAAATATGAAGATGGTGTGCGAGTTTTTGAACTGGCTAGGCAGTACAACAAATCTCAGTCAACGATATCCACCATAATGGCTAAGAAAAAGGACATTATGGGTGCTAAAGTGATGCATCATTACAGACAAATGTTAAAACGAAGGGAAAAACAAATGTCTCTTGACAAATTTGTAGCGAGACAAACAAGCACTGAACCACAACCAGGTCCTAGTGGTATTCAGGCAAAACGTAGGAGAAAGAGTACCCCAGAGAAAACATCACTGCCTGATGTGATAATGGAAGGGGACTCCCCTTCCAAACAGTAACAACTCTCCTCCTCCCCCCTCATCACCATTTTCCATATGCCATCAAGAGCCCTCCATAAAGGTAAGATAAACTTAGGTACTGTATTGTAGTTAGAAAAAAACATTGTATTCAGTATAAAATGTATTTGTATGTTAATATTTTGGAGGGTGGGGAATGGATTAATTCAATTCCCTTTATTTCTTATGGGAAAAATCGCTTCGACTTACAATCCGTCTCTGGGAACGGATTAGCATCGTAAGTCGAGGCCCCATTGTAGTAATATCTACAGTTGTAAAAGCAACACTGGGAAAAAATCACCACCTAAAAGGACAAGTCATACACTTTGGAGTACTGTAAAGCATACACATTGTCTTATGGTTGCAGTATGACATTACTTGCATGCAACATGCATTCTGGTGGGTGATGCATTGTTAGTTAGCCCTGTTTCTCTTGCTCCCTTTTCCTCTCCCAAGTCATAGATCTGTACAGCAGCTCAGTTCAAGTAATCAGTTGTATATCATTGCACTTGGCCCATATATCCATGATTAATATCTGGGCTCAGGGCTTTTTGGCATTCTATGAGTGTTAGCTTCCTATTATTAAATGAACATTCCTTGGCCTCATTGTATACCAGGGAGTATTGTGCACACCCTTTTTATTTTTTTTCTTCACAGATGGGTACAGAAACAGATGACTTCTGACTCATGTTAGCAGATTGAGAGCTTTCCCTACCTTTCCTTTACTAATGGGTAAGGCTCATGGTAAGCCTTACCCATTAGTTCCCCCTGGAACACGAGTTGCCAATCGGTTAACAACTAGGTACCCATTTACTGCTGGGTGAACAGAGGTGAACAGTTAAGGATTGTTGTCTAGTCAATCCTCCCTGTCCAGAATAGAAATACTGTATAAGCCAAATTGCTCATGAAGCACAGGGCAAATATACTACCAATATGCCACCAGTTATTATTCTTTGGCTCAGGCCCTCTTTTCCAGTGTTTTTTCCATGATAAACTCAAGCTGACTGTTCTGTTCTGCTAATTTTACTTTTCAACAGCCTCTTGAGGCTACATTGTAAGCTAGAAGAGCTCCAGAGGAAGCCCTCTCATAAATAAAGTGTTGGAGGTAAATAAACTATCATTTTCGATGGGCTTTCAATTTAATGGAAGCCCATCAAAAATGGAATTTAAGCTTTAAATTCCTGCAGCTAGGGTAGTTTTCGCATGTCGGTAGTCATTTGCCTTGTTTAACGAGAGATTACTTTTCATTTAAGTAGATGCATATTTTACTGTGCCTATGCTCTCTGGTAGGTATTACCCTGGTTTGGGGTTGATATCTGATCCCCCAGACTGCTTTTTGCCTTGAAAATAGATCTGGATTCTGGCCGTGGTGGTTTTGTGGTAAGTGACATGGTCTTGGAGGCCTGCTGTGGAAGTCTAAGGTTCAGTTAAATAGTGTATAAGCCAGAGTATTTCATTACATTCAACACATAAATTGTTATTGTAACAACTGGCATTAGAATTCAGTAACAATGATTTAGCTGTTAATGATAGTCATATTTGTTTCCATCCAGGACTTGTTGAACTTTGATGACCCTCTGAACATAGAAGCTGCAGAACATTATCAACAAGACAAGGAATCTTTTAGACGGAAAGTTAGGGAATATATTGACAAGTATACAAAGCGATGAGAAGGTTGAATATTTTAAAACATTTGTAAATACTCTTTAATCTTAGCAGTTGTTTTTTCTTCCATGTTCAATAATAAGCTAATATTTTTTACATATAAGTATTCAGATAAGCCAAAATAGATAGCATTTATATATTATATATATACTGTATATATATATATATATATATATATATATATATATATGTGTATAATGTGTATGTATGTATATCATACCTAATAGCCAAAACTGCATTACTTGGCCTAATTTCTTTAACAGAACAATTTTTGTTATTTTCAAATGTTTCCAAATTGGTTCATTCTTATCCACAATATCCACAAAGATGTATTAAGAACATGAATTAATAACTGTTATGTTAGGATAGGTTAGGTTCAGTTTGGGTAGGTTTTGTAAAATTTGTTAGTTTTTAACTAAAAAAAATCACAATCATAGATTATATAACATTTTTGTTTATAATTCCATAAGACAAAATATTTGACATTAAATATTTCAAGAAAATACAGCTTGTTAGGCAACTCTGGCAATTTGGTATGACATATATATATATATATATATATATATATATATATATATATATATATATATATATATATATATATATATATATATATATATATATATATATATATATATATATATATATATATATATATATGTCGTACCTAGTAGCCAGAACTCACTTCTCAGCCTACTATGCAAGGCCCAATTTGCCTAATAAGCCAAGTTTTCATGAATTAATTGTTTTTCGACTACCTAACCTACCTAACCTAACCTAACTTTTTCGGCTACCTAACCTAACCTAACTTTTTCGGCTACCTAACCTAACCTAACCTAACCTAACCTAACCTATGAAGATAGGTTAGGTTAGGTTAGGTAGGGTTGGTTAGGTTCGGTCATATATCTACGTTAATTTTAACTACAATAAAAAAAATTGACCTCATACATAATGAAATGGGTAGCTTTATCATTTCATAAGAAAAAAATTAGAGAAAATATACTATTTCAGGAAAACTTGGCTTATTAGGCAAATCGGGCCTTGCATAGTAGGCTGAGAAGTGCGTTCTGGCTACTAGGTACGATATATATATATATATATATATATATATATATATATATATATATATATATGTCGTACCTAGTAGCCAGAACGCACTTCTCAGCCTACTATGCAAGGCCCGATTTGCCTAATAAGCCAAGTTTTCCTGAATTAATATATTTTCTCTAATTTTTTTCTTATGAAATGATAAAGCTACCCATTTCATTATGTATGAGGTCAATTTTTTTTATTGGTGTTAAAATTAACGTAGATATATGACCGAACCTAACCAACCCTACCTAACCTAACCTAACCTATCTTTATAGGTTAGGTTAGGTTAGGTAGCCGAAAAAGCTAGGTTAGGTTTGGTTAGGTAGGGTAGGTAGTCGAAAAACAATTATTTCATGAAAACTTGGCTTAATAGGCAAATCTGGCCTTGCATAGTAGGCTGAGAAGTGCGTTCTGGCTACTAGGTACGACATATATATATATATATATATATATATATATATATATATATATATATATATATATATATATATATATATATATATATATAATTATTTATTTTGTAGATTTTAATTTTTTCTATGCAGCTTGTGCTGCTACAATAAAATGGGGCATTATTCAAAACATAGTTTCTTTCATGATGTACTACAGAACTAAATTATATATACACTAAAAAAAATATAAAAAATTATACTTAACTGGAAATGGAACAAGAATTTTGTGGTAATGTATATACAGTATTCTCTCTTGTGGTTTGGAGAGTATTACTTTGTTAATTTTAAATTTTTACTTTTTTGGGGGGGAAAATAACCTGAAATGTTCATTTTGGATGCACTTCTTCAGTACTATTTATATAACCATGATAAAAAAAAATTCCTGCAGTCTTCATGACATAGATAATTTACTAAAGACAATTTTTGACTGCAATTTTTTTTTAATATTGTCAAGATTAGTTGACCCTCCCCTCTCCCCCCCCCACCCGTCAGATTTCTCATCTAGAGCACTAATCTTTTAATACTGTATTTTCTTGAAAGGTTAGTTTTCTTTTTTAACAAATATCCTAGACTAAATGGACTTTTTGTTGTTCCAATTGTAAATTACCATGGAATGCACTTGTGTATAAGTTGTCATTTGAAAGATAATTCCATTGATGAAATGTGTATAAATTGTTAGCAGAGTACTTTCTATTGTGCTGAAATTTATTTCTGTGCAAGATGGGAAAATCTATTTTGGTAACATTCCCACTGAACATCTTGTTCTTTAGATGTTCTGATAATAAACATTAACTTTGTATATGGAAAATATTTAAAGGTTTGTTACTCAAAGCATACTGCAATGAAACAAAATTTTGATATTTTGACATATATATATAATGTACTGGTATGCACACTGTAGGACTATTATTTATTGTAAAGAGTTCAAAATAGATGGATAAATCTTTGGCTTGAGGTCAGGTGCTGGGCCTAGACTTAGTGATTGTGGTGAAAGAATGTTTCACCAGTTTAGACTGTGATGTGTGTGTTGTGCAGCTAGCAGTTCTTGAATCACATTCATCATGTCTTGAGCTACACTTTAGTTTTGCATGCATGAAATCCTGGTAATGAAATACTGTATGCCTGAATTCAGTAATAATTAAAAATAAATTAAAAAAAATTGATATCTAACCAAATCATACTCCTGTAATTATTCATTTGTAGGATTGTTCGAGTTTATACTTTGTTTTTCTTTTAAAACAAACTTTATCAAATGTGATACTTAAAATACATCCTTTACTTTTCTGTTATTAGAATTAATTTTAAAGATATACACTGTTACAAAAAAATCTGAATTATTTTCTTTTATTTCAAGTTGGTCAGTGGAGTTGTAAACTACACTCCTATCATCTGCCTTAATACAATTTTTTCTGCAGTATATAATTTCTTTTTCTCCTTTTCCTAATTACAGCACATGACTTTCCAGGAAACACGCTAATACTGTGAATATGTATGATTAACTTTGAAATGGCATTACACTTAATTATTAGTGGTTATTGAACTCAAGTTTTTCAAGTGTCAATAAATCACTGTTGCCTCCTTAATGCAAATTTGTTTGAAATCTTTATCCTTCAGTTTTTGTGTGGAATTTTATTCTCTTAAGACACTAAATTTTTAAGGTTTCACTATGCAATTTTATGCTTAAAAGTTTTGTAATCAGCTGGGTTATGGTGACTGAAATGCCTTTGGGCTGTAAGCAGTATTATTTTGTCAGAAAAGGCAGTTAACATCAACACTGGCCTAGGTAAATGTTGTAGGTAGATAAAGACACTTTTTGCTGGTTTAAATTTTTATTTGTCGGCAAAGAATCACTTAACCACTGAACTGCGCAACGCGCCTGCAAGCCCTCAAGGGGTAGGGGTGCGCAACGCGCCTTCGGGAATTTTTATTTTTCACGTTCCATTCAAAACTTGTGCGCAGTGACGCAGGTACGAAATGGATGCCTCGGGGCTCCAGTGATCGTCCGCCATCTTGAAAAAAATCCCAGCATTTCCCGCAGTCGTGGGGAGCCTCGGTTTAAAAGCACCAACCATGTCTTGACGCATAGTCTACAAGCTCCTGTTCCATGGTCTCTGTCTCTCTGTCTGTCTGTCTGTCTGTCTGTCTGTCTGTCTCTCTCCTTCTCTCTCCTCCTCTCTCTCCCTCTCTCCCCCCCCTTCTCTCCTCTCTCTCTGTCTCTGTCTCTCTCTCCCCCTCTCTCCTCTCTCTCTCTCTCTGTTTCTCTCTCTCTCTCTCTCTCTCTCTCTCATGGTGTAGCATACACCATGTGGCTATTGCATTGCTAATATCCATCATCTTTTAAAAACGTTCACCATTTCTTCATCCTTGTGACACCATACATTGCTCTCTAGCGTTAAGCCAACAGGCAAAGTGTTTTCCATATATTTCACACACATTGCAAATTTTTTAGACAAAAACAAGTTGTGGAAACTAACAACAAATAATTGTAGGAAAGAAAGACTAGCAACATATCAAATTTATTGACCTGTTAGAAATGGAAGGCAACAAATGATCAACACAGCAGGACAAAAAAGTATATTATATAAAATAGATTTGAGATCCAGAATAGCAGCATTTAATATCATAATACAGCATAAATAACAATAATGCCTCAGGGCAAGGAAACTGGAAGTTAATATATCTCATTTATCAAGCTTGACAAGAACTAAAACACTAAAGACCACATTAACCTAAAAACAAAATTCTAACACATACACTTAATAAAATTTACATCAAAGAGTCAAGCAGTATACATAAATGGTTGCAAATATTGTGTAAGAGATAAACAGTTTCATCTTCTACCAGATGACAGTTCATGAAGCTGTAGTCTAAGACAGACAAATTCCATAACCCATGTAGAGTTGAGGCTCTTATGCCAAAATATGGTTTGAAGCACAACTTATAACTTGAAGCTACCTCAAAATTAAAGTCAACTTTATCTGGCATAAACATTTAAAACACAATCTACTAGTAAACTATGTAAGTCAGCAACAACTTAATCATATCCTTAACAGTTATTCCTCGGGTAATGTTAGCTGGCCTATATGGCCCACAGTCACAATGTTTACAAGCAACAATTCCTAATGTTATGAAGATATACACTGGCATCAGTGTATACAGTAACAGTACTAATATCACTAAAATATAAAATGTTCTTGGAATGTTCTCAGTTCTGCAGTAATTGCATAAGGGGCAGTGTAGTATACTATTCTTATTAAATTTATTATGTCTACAATGTTCAGAGAGCAAGGCTTGCAGCTTCATTTATTGTAAGAAGTTAATATTAACAATGAACTAAAGCATTCAGCCTAATCAAGAGTTGAAATATTAACCGTCTTTAGTTTCTGTAAAAAATCTTTTACTACAGTACTTATTAACAGTTTTTGAGAATGTCAATGTGGTTGGCGTGTCTACCAAATGATCACAAAATCCTTGTGTGTTTTTGCAAACTTGATATGCAACCCAATGACAATACTAACTTTCTGCAAAGCTTCCCTGATAATATAATGAAGGGGATAACAAGACTACTGTTCATTACAGTTGTACAGGCTCTCCACAGCTGCCAGCTGGTGATGTTCTCACTAATGTGATACAGCAGACAGTAGGTCAACTATTCTCAAGTGTAGTGGAGTGTAAGAATTAATGTGATGTTGCTCAAGACATGTTCACATACAAAAACTAGGATTATTCTGTAAATTGACCAAATGAATGGGTGAAGAATATGTCCCAAATCATCAACTGTTTTTACTACTGAAGAAAGAGGTAAGCATATTTTACCTCTGCTCTCTGTAAGGATGTACCAGCTACTGGTTGCAAAGGGAATTTAACAAGAAAAAATAGGTGTAGGAGAAGGTAAAGTAATTCAAATGTAAATAGTTTGCTATGTTACATGGCTTGAAATATATTTTTACATCAAATATAAATTCAGTCCATTGGTTATATACCATATTAACCATGCTAATTATTTTGCAGTTCATATGCCAAGTTAAAGGACAGGTTGGTGTTGTCACAGTAACACAAATGCAGCAACACCCACACTTCTGCATCCAATAACAATTCATAAAGTAAGACTGGAAATAATGAGCTGCCTGTCTAACTTATTCATGTGAACTCTACTTTTACTTATAATCTTTATAAAAAGTACAAATATTGTTTTCTTTATATTTTAATATTTCTCTTAATATAGAAAAATATAAACTAATGCTTATGGATAAGTACATGACCTGAAGGTACTACTACATAAATTTCTAGTCCATTAAGAGAAAATTTGTTTCATTACTCAATTTTCCTTCACACTTGTAAATCGCAAACACATTTCAAATATATGTACTGTATATATTTAATTTTTTAACCCACCCAAAGCAAAGGAGGCCCCCCCCCCTCCCCTCAAAATTTTTTCTAAGCACTTGTGCAAGTGTGGTGTATAATCACACACGTGTCACGGAAAAACATTAACCTAAGCAATAGATTATAAATCCTCTCCAGGTAATTCTTTTTTTGGTTGATACACCAGATTAATGGAGTTCTGGAAGTTCTTCTACTCCCCAAGCTCAGCCTGAGGCCAGGCTTGACTTGTGAGAGTTTGATCCAACAGGTTGTTGCTTGGAGCGACCTGCAGGCCCACATACCCACCACAGCCCGGTTGGTATGGCACTTCTTGAAGAAAACTATCTAGTTTTCTCTTGATGTCCACGGTTGTTCCAGCAATATTTCTTAACAATTGCTATACTGTATATACAATATACAATTGCTAATTTATTTCAACAATACTGTATAATCCAAAGTTTTTAATATATGATGGCCTTGTCAGGTATTAGGAAAAAGGATTGGTGATTACATTATTACTTTAGTACCTTTGCAAAAAAATCAATGAAATTTTTTCACTTGGATTTGCACAAATGGCCAATGTTTGTAACATGCATATGTGCCTGTATACAGGAACACATACATATGTGCCTGTATACAGGAACACATACATATGTGCCTGTATACAGGAACACGTACATATGTGCCTGTATACAGGAACACGTACATATGTGCCTGTATACAGGAACACGTACATATGTGCCTGTATACAGGAACACGTACATATGTGCCTGTATACAGGAACACGTACATATGTGCCTGTATACAGGAACACGTACATATGTGCCTGTATACAGGAACACGTACATATGTGCCTGTATACAGGAACACGTACATATGTGCCTGTATACAGGAACACGTACATATGTGCCTGTATACAGGAACACGTACATATGTGCCTGTATACAGGAACACGTACATATGTGCCTGTATACAGGAACACGTACATATGTGCCTGTATACAGGAACACGTACATATGTGCCTGTATACAGGAACACGTACATATGTGCCTGTATACAGGAACACGTACATATGTGCCTGTATACAGGAACACGTACATATGTGCCTGTATACAGGAACACGTACATATGTGCCTGTATACAGGAACACGTACATATGTGCCTGTATACAGGAACACATACATATGTGCCTGTATACAGGAACACATACATATGTGCCTGTATACAGGAACACATACATATGTGCCTGTATACAGGAACACATACATATGTGCCTGTATACAGGAACACATGTATGTGTTCCTGTATACAGGAACACGTACATATGTGCCTGTATACAGGAACACATACATATGTGCCTGTATACAGGAACACGTACATATGTGCCTGTATACAGGAACACATACATATGTGCCTGTATACAGGAACACATACATATGTGCCTGTATACAGGAACACATACATATGTGCCTGTATACAGGAACACATACATATGTGCCTGTATACAGGAACACATACATATGTGCCTGTATACAGGAACACATACATATGTGCCTGTATACAGGAACACATGTATGTGTTCCTGTATACAGGAACACGTACATATGTGCCTGTATACAGGAACACATACATATGTGCCTGTATACAGGAACACATACATATGTGCCTGTATACAGGAACACATACATATGTGCCTGTATACAGGAACACATACATATGTGCCTGTATACAGGAACACATACATATGTGCCTGTATACAGGAACACATACATATGTGCCTGTATACAGGAACACGTACATATGTGCCTGTATACAGGAACACATACATATGTGCCTGTATACAGGAACACATACATATGTGCCTGTATACAGGAACACGTACATATGTGCCTGTATACAGGAACACATACATATGTGCCTGTATACAGGAACACGTACATATGTGCCTGTATACAGGAACACACATATATACATGGGTACAGGAATATACAAGGTACGATGCTGCTGTTACTACATTTATCTCACCTCAGGACCCAAGTGCCATCCCAAATAAATCAGCTAGGCAGTGTGTACTGAAGATCATATAAAACTAAACAGTTAAATGGTCAGCTAGGGACTTACAATGCCCAGTCAAATTCGGTATAACAAATATACAAGCTAAAGTCAATAAAGAAAATAAATTATGCATTTTATTAATATACAGTACAGTACCATATATTAATAGTGAATTATTCTAAAGCACTTACACACTGTATCAAAACCAAACATTAGTTAATAAATAGTGCTGACCTAAAACAATGAGCATAATATACATTCCAGCACTAGCAATTAGGGGAGAGAGAGAGAGAGAGAGATTCTTTTACCAACATAATAAAAAGATTAAAAGTAAGCCTGAAATGCATGATAATACAATATTCCATCTGCCATCAACCTAAGGATGGCGCGTCTACAAAACCACCCTCATAATGATAGTTTATTCATTGCTCCTGACTCGGGGTTCTTTGCTGAAGAAGGATTCCGCCTTTGCTAATGGTGCTCGTATTTTAATCTGGAAAATTATTTAGTAAATATAAATAATGTCAATATATTCTAATACTGTAGCAATTACAAATTATTCTGGAAAATGGTACTGTATTTGTATAACGAACTAACAACACATGAAAGTGAAAGCCTGCTTAATCAATACTTACTTTTACATGCTAAGTTTATCAGCTCTTAAAATAATTATTAATACAATAATCTCCATGTATAAACAACACTTGAAAGACTGGAAAACTCAATAAGAAAACAATATATGCCTAATTATATAACTTGCTTAACTACTTCATGAGCTGGTGAAAAATGGAAAGCTGTAGAGGCATACTCACTGACTGTTACTGCAGTGGGTTAACACAAGCCAGACGTGAAAGAGAAGAGAGAGAAAATTAGGTTAGTAAAGTCTGCTTCCACTGGAGCAAGCTCTTTTAACAGTTTCTATTAAACCAGCCATATATATAAGTTTGTTTTACCTTCCCTTAAAGCTAAGCAATCGGCAACTATAGTTTACTGGAAGCCTAGAGTACAACATAAATAAACCAGCATACACATTGTTTAGCTCTAAAAATATACATATCTTAAATTTAAGGAGTATGCTTTTAATACAATAAATATAGCTATGAAAATAAAGTCACAGGAAGGTAGAAGGAATAACCAGAATATCCCTCCCATTAATCAGATTATCTAATAAAATGAACCTGAATTAACTACAGTTTAAACAAAATATGCAAAACTCTACAGCAAATATTCCAGCCATTGTTGGGGGATCACATGGAATTTAACATTAAGACAAAGTCGGTAGCCAAAATATCTGTATTAGATCCTTCACGCAGTATCCTGCATTGAGGAAAATTTCAAAACACACATATGGTGACACACGCACACACATGGTGACATACACATGTACACACACACACACATGGTGACATACACATGCACACACATGGTGACATACACATGCACACACGCACACACATGGTGACATACTAAATGAACTGCTTATCATTTTTATGAGGTCAAATTTGGAATATGCAGCAGTTGAATATGGAATATAGAGAATTTATATGGAGCATGCTGCATATTCCAATTGGAATATGCAGCATGTTCCATTTATGGTGCCCATATCTCAAGAAGCACATCAGTAAATTGGTAAAGGTGGAAAGGCATGCTACAAAATGACTTCCAGAACTGAAAAGCAAGAGTAATATTGGCTTGATGTGTTAAATATGCCAAAAGTAGAAGATAGAAGAAAAAGAAGTGATGTGATCACCACTTACAAAATACTGTAATACAGTACCAGTAATCGACCAAATTGACCGAGAGGAATTCTTGAAAAAAATCAACCTCAAGAACAAGATGTCATAGATACAGTGGTGCCTCAGTTAACAAATTTAATCCGTTCCGGCACCGTGCTCGTCATGTGAAACACTCGTCTTGCAAAACAACAACAACACTGTTGTCGGAGGCATCCGAGAACCAGCGGGAATGCTAGGAAGCACCACGTGGTTCTCTCATTAACTGAGAGGAAGCTTGTCAATCGAGAAATTTTCTGCGAGTGGCTCACTCATTACCTGAAATACTCGTAGATGAGGCTACTCGTCACCCGAGGTTCCTCTGTACATGCTAAGGATACAAAGGTGGCAAAAAATATTAGAAAGATTTCTTTTGCAGAGTGATAGATGGTTGCAACAAATTAAGCGAGAAAGTAGAGGAGACCAAAACCGTCAGTAGTTCTCAAAATTAGATTATTGTAAATTATCATGTGGAAAAATCAGGTAATTGAGGGACAGTAATGAAAACTTGAGCAACAAAGTATTAGCTCTTGAGGGAAAATAAGAGAATTATGCAAGGATAAAAATCACTGGGAATGCTAAAAGTTAAGCCCATGAAGGAGGAAAATAAAGAATGGAAATAGCTTTTAAAGAAGTTAACCCATGACCTGCGCATCGTAACCAGGGTTGTTTCATCGATGGTACACATTGCAACCAGGGTTGTTTCATCGATGGTACACTGCAACCTGGGTTGTTTCATCGATGGTACACACTGCAACCTGGGTTGTTTCATCGATGGTACACATTGCAACCTGGGTTGTTTCATCGATGGTACACACTGCAACCAGGGTGGTTTCATCGATGGTACACTGCAACCTGGGTTGTTTCATCGATGGTACACTGCAACCTGGGTTGTTTCATCAATGGTACACACTGCAACCAGGGTTGTTTCATCAATGGTGCACATTGCAACCAGTGTTGTTTCATCAATTGTGCACACTGCAACCTGGGATGTTTCATCGATGGTACACTGCAACCAGGGTTGTTTCATCGATGGTGCACACTGCAACCAGGGTTGTTTCATCGATGGTACACACTGCAACCAGGGTTGTTTCATCGATGGTACACTGCAACCAGGGTTGTTTCATCGATGGTACACACTGCAACCTGGGTTGTTTCATCGATGGTACACTGCAACCTGGGTTGTTTCATCGATGGTACACATTGCAACCTGGGTTGTTTCATCAACGGTACACATTGCAACCAGTGTTGTTTCATCAATGGTGCACACTGCAACCTGGGTTGTTTCATCAATGGTGCACACTGCAACCAGGGTTGTTTAATCGATGGTGCACATTGCAACCAGGGTTGTTACTAGGTTTAGCGTAAAATTTAAAACACCTGCAGGTGTGCGGAATCACATCGTGTTCTTCTGGGCTCCTGTAAACAGATGCCATTTTGAAAAAAATCGTCTGTATATCTCCTGGCTGCGAGAGCCTAAGTACTGAGAAAGCGACCAAAGCTTTCTGTGTGCAGCAGGAGCTCACAGCAATGCTGTGTCACTAGGGGCCACAGCACCACATAATAATGATGAGCAAAATAAGTGAGTTATTATTTTGCTTTGAAAGTGTCATAGATGATCCTGTGATGAAAACTATATACAATTTTCAGATATCAGTGGACACAATGCTAGTTATGATGTTTACAGTGTGAAGCAGACAGCAACAGCCAGTATTAATTGCATATAAACATCATAAAAAAGACTTCATGCTTCCTTACAACATAACCTTGCGGAAATGGATTCATATTCACGATTCAATGACATGAATGCAATAATAATACTAATAATACTAATAGAAGTTCTGTGGATAATATTAGTAATGTGCATAGTATATTTCAAGGCATTTTGTTGAATCAAGTGTTGTCTGCTTGTATCCTGTGCTCCCTGCTATGTATTGAGTTCATCATCACACCCACCAGCACTGCATATTAGTTCGTTATAGTACATAAAAAAAAACAGCGTTGAATGTAATGAAAAGCCATTTCTGGGTGAGTACCGGAGATTCCCTAAAGCTATCAAACCGACATGTGCTATATTATGTTGAGGTCATCAGTCACCGGAGTTTTAATGCCTACCAGGAACCACGAGCCAGAACCTGGTATCCTCAGAGAGGTGCAAAAAGCAATGGCCTAGGAGTACTTTACATTTAAAGTATGTCATTATTGCCATCAACCAGGGAAGGACCCCGAAAGGTAGGCAAATCAACCAGGCATACCACTGTTTAGTTAACCTTTGCAATCTACATCCAAAATGGTCAAAGTAACTTCCCTAGAAAGATACCCTAACAAGCAACCCTTTGTGTGACATGCATTTCCGCTTGTCAGCGTTACCTCGCAGGGAGGAGGGGGAGGGAGGGCTATAAGCCCACCACTCCAGTTCTTGAATGATGAAAAACCGCCGATCGGAGGGATGGGAGAGTGTAAGGGACCTTCAGGGCACAGCCAAAAACCCAGCGTTGAATGTAATGAAACGCCAATTTCTGAGCGAGTCCCAGAGGCTTCCTGGAGCTATCCAGGCTGACATGGATATTATTAGCTTTCTGGCATCGGTCAAAGTACATGGAGTTCGGCCTACCGGGGACCACGAGCCAGAACCTGGCTCCCTCAGATGAAGCAAGAGGAGCAATAGCCTATAGAACCCCCCCTCCCCCTCTACCGTGTGGTTGGGAGCATTCTATGTCTGCCATTGATCGGGTCTGGCACCCAGAAAGGTGCTCCCCAAAACAAACCCCTATTCTAGTGAAAATATTGCTACCGAAAGCCGAACAAGTGGACAGAACACCCCAAATGAAAAGTAGCAAATGAGCATAACGTCATTACGTTGAATACGGCTGTCTGTGCAAACCCCCTCCCTTCCCGAGAGGGGGAAGGGGGACCCCAGACCCAACCGGCAGTTCTTAGGCTGGATGTCAAACACATGAAAAACACCGCTGACCGTAGGGAGGGAGGGATAATGGGGAGCCTCCGGGATTCATTCAGAAAATGGCGTTTCATTAAATTCAACGCTGGTTTTCTGGGAGGAGTCCCATCGGCTTCCCAGAGCTAACTACCCAAGGACAAGGAAAAACTGGGACTTATCCGGGTGGCGGTCAGTCCTCGCTCCTCAACGCGAAGTTGATACAACTGGCTGCAACCCAATGCATCACAGGCCCTACTAGTCAAGGGACACTGACAAGGTAGAGTGCGGCCAGGCCTCTGTTTGACCTCCAAAAACCCAGTGCCCGAATCTCAACTCAAGACGTTGCCAAAAACGGCAGCAAAAGCAGCAAACTTACGAACGTCATGGACACGAGGATAGACCGCAGGCTGGCTAGACCTGGGAGGTCTAGCCAGAGAACAGGGAAGGAGGGAAACTGGGCAAACCCAAAGCGCATCCACTTGGTGGGCCTGACCAACCAAGCATCAAGAACCCAAGGACCCCTTCGGAAAGCAGCAGTCTCATTCTTCGCCAGAAAAGGAGGAGACGGCTGCAACCGAACAAACCTACCACCACGAACAAAAGAGTAGAAACCCCTGCGTCGGAGGAGAGCATGAAGCTCTCCGACCCCCCCACCCCAGAGGCCAATGCCAACAGGAAAAGAGCCTTAGAAAAACAGTCCTGAACCGATGGGGCCACAGCAAATCGAGGACAAGAGAGAAAGGAGAGCACACGGTCCAAAGACCAGGATGGCACAGGCGGCACATGAGCAGGCCGGCGATGAAGCAACGCATGAGACAGCTTGCGGAACAGAGCCGACGTAACATCATTACTGAACGCAAGCTGGAGCAGCTCCGCCAGCGCCGCATGATACAAGGCGACAGTATTCGGCATAAGATGACAGTCCTGAAACAACCACGAAAGGAAGGACAAAACAACCCATTCAGAGACCAAAGTACACCAACGCAGTGATAGGAAAAACCAGAAGAACCACCAGGAAACTTCATACTGCCGCCGAGACGAAGCACGCAGGTGGGAGACCAACAACGAAGCCACCTGCACCCCATACAAGTGATGATAAACCTGAGTCAGAAACTCCAGTTGCGAAGACTCGAGAAGAAGAATGAACCAGCCTCGTACCGCACTTGACTGATCTGCTGATAGATGCGGAGCCGTGGGAAGACCCTTGGGTTCGGACACTGGGCAAGCAGTGCCTGAAACCAAGCCTGGGCCAACCACCAAGGAGCCAGAAAGACAACTCTCCCCTTGTAAGTCTCCAAGTGAGCCAGGAACTGGAGCAACAGCTGAATCAGGGAAAAGAGGTATAGATAACCCCACCTTACCCAGTCCGGCCTGAAGGCATCAACTCCAACGGCCTCGCAGTCGGGGAAGGGCGCCACGTACACTGGGAGACGCCTCGACCATACCGACACAAAGAGATCCACTTCCGGAGGCCTGAACTTCTGGCAGAGCCAGCTGAACGAGTTGGTGTCGGCGGTCCATTCTGTGGAAAGGGGAATGAACCAGGACAGGCCATTCTCCAAGACATTGGACACCCTCCCGAACATGAACCACCAGGAGAGCCAAACCCCGAGAACTCGGCAGATGAGTCACCCGAAGCAACCAGTCCCAAAGAGCCAAGGACCACAGCAAACCCCTGCGGTTCAGGCAATGAACCACTGGGGAACAGTCCGAATGGAGCCTGAGCGTTGATCCGCGAGCGACCCGAATCCTCCGGAATGACATCCACACAGCCGCGAACTTCTGCACCGTGCTGCGAGCCGACGGAAGGACGGACCCCACCGTCCCTGGCCGGCCTGGTAAGCATTGGTCACAAAGCCCCAGCCCAGAGACGACACATTTGTGAACACAACCAGTGAGGGCTCGGGTAGGCACCAAGGCACTGAACCTTGAAAAACTCGAAGAGGAAGCCGGCGACGCAGCAACCGATGCAAAGCCCCCGGGAGGCCGAACCTAGCGGTCGCGAGCGGCGGAAGGGAAGTCCACGAAGAAACCAGAAACCACACCCGATCCAGCGGGTAGACCATCATGGCAAAGTTCAGGCTCCCACACAAACCCTCGAGCAACCGCTGCGTGACCCGGAAGCCCCTCAAGAACAGACGAAGGCGGGAACTCAAGCAAAGCAGAGCCGCCGGAAGAAGAGACAAGGAAGCGGTCCGAGCATCCCACACAAGACCGAACTTGAGAGAGAACCAAATGGGACTTCCGCCAGTTCACCAAGAACCCGAACCTGGCGAGCTGGAAAAGAACCAAATTTATGACTAACAGGCATGTGGACTGGCTGGGAGACCAAACTAGCCAGTCATTGAGGTAGGCCGGAACCCGAACTTCTAACAGTCGCAGGCGGGATGAATTGGGGCGTGCCAATACGCGTCCTTGAGGTCCAGAGACACCATCCAAGAGTCCAGCTCCAACAGAAGACGAACCTGGGACAGAGCAGTCATCCGAAAGAAGGGGCAATAAACCTACGGGTTCAGACGGGAGAAGTTCAGAATGAACCTGTGGTCTGCGCAGTCCCGTTTCAGGACCGGATAAGAGGCAGGAAACCCACCTGAGGGACGAGGTCATTTCGACCACGCCCAAGCAAACCCACTCCACGATGACCCGACAGAGCGCAAGAGAAGAAGAAGAGGCCTGCCCTGCCAGCCCCGAACCCCCCGAAGGAGGAGGAACCACCCAATTCCACCGCAGGCCGCACGGAATGAACCTAAAGGCCCACAAATCGTGGGACCAGGCGCGAGCAAACAGAGCCAGCCTCTCTCCCCACCGCCCCGTCAATAGGACGAACCGCGAAAGAGCCGACGCACCTTATGAGCACCGAAACGGCGCACAGGACAATCCCCTCACTGAACAGAAACAGACGGTACCAGAGGCTGCACCGACGCCGAATCTGACACCACTGGACTACCATGACGGGAAGAACTCTGAGCCCTAGCATGACCCTACCGGAAGGACCCCCATGAGCCCCCTGAAGGACCATCAAATCTGACATGGGACAGCAACTAGCCAAAACTGCCTGCAGATTCTGCACAACCAGACTCCGCAAACAGCAATGGACAAAAAGGGGAAGACATTCTAAAAGCCACGACCCAAGCCGATTCCAAGGAAGAAACGAGGCTGCCGACACACGAGCCGAGAAGCAAAAAAACCTCGCAGGTTTCTGTTTGCGCCGCATCCTGCAGGAGCGGCACAAACAATTTCAACAATGCAGACAACACATACGCCGCCGACGGCAACACACCAGACCCAGAGGCAGCCCCAAGCTCCTCCATATCCACCTCAAGCCAGTCCAAGGACAGCTCAAGGAGGGAGAAGAAACGCAGGGCAGAAGCCAACAGGCCATGTGTACGCAAATCCTCTGCGGCCAATGCAGCCGAAAGGGAAGGAACCTGCACATGAAGCTGCATCACATCCACATCCCCCGGTAGGGCAAGAGCAAACAAGCATGCATTGAGATGCTCAAATTCACCCCCCCCCCAGGAAAACCTGCAACACCGTCTGAGCCTCCTGCCACTCAAACGTGTGGGATCGACAGAACGTATGCCACGCCTCCAAAGAGAAGAAAGAGCAGTCTGCTAACTATGATGACTCCAGTCCATACACGAAGGAATGCGGATCCATCACAAAAGCATAATCTGGTTCGTGCAGGAGGTAAGCCGCAAGGGATTCCGCGCACGACATGGGACGGGACACGGGAAGCCCAAAAACCTTCGAAAGGATGGAACCGAACCCGGGAAAGGGTAGACGCCAAACCCAATTCGTGTGAGGAGGGAGCGAAAGAGAACCCCACTCCTTATAACATCTAGCCCCGCTCCGAGGGTAGAAAAACCCAGGCGGGGTCAAACGGGGCCCAAAGCCCCCAAGTCAACCCCTCCCCCGCCCCGAGAACCTCAACCCAAGGATCCGGGGCCGAGCCATCCTCCATCCTCCCCCCCCCCCCCGGCCCCAAAGGAAAAGGCAGTAGCCGTCAAAAAAGCAGGAACGAAGGGGCCCCACTGGTCAGTCTCAGAAGCTACGGCTGGAGGACCAGGCTCAAATGCCTCCACCGCCACCCCAGAAGGGGACTGCCCCGAGACCGCTCGAGTCTGAACACCAACTACACTCTGCCCCGATTCTGAAACCTTCAGCCATTTCGGAGTCGGAAGCAAGGGGGGAAGGTGGAGGAACCGGATGGACAAGGAGGGGTGGACGGAACCAAAGTTGAAGCGAATCCCACCCCCAAGTCCGGGTTCTTAAAACCAAAACGGGGCAGTCTTGGGGCATCCGGTGAAGCAACCAACCTATTGCGTTGCAGCAACATGAATCTAGCATGCAATGCAGCTGCTGCCTACACCCTCATATCATGATCAGTAGCTTGGGTGAACTGAAGCACATACAAACAATAAACGTCACACAACTCCGGGTCAAAAGAATCACCAATCCTACAGGCAGCATGGGGAAGGCACATCCGGTGATTGTCACCCTGAGACAAGGGGTCAGAGCAACCATCAACCTTGCACAAAGCGAGAGGGGACTCAAGGGTCACATCCATCGAACCACGGAGCCCCCGCAGGGTTTCCCAGGGCCCCTTAGCCTTGGAAACACGCTAAGAGAAGCCCAGGCAGGGTACTGCGAACTGGCACCCAAGACTACCAAGCACACTTCTAAAAGCTGAACCCCCGGGACATATCCACTCATGGGGGGGACCTAGCAGGGGGTACTACCCAGAACATAGATATGTAAATAGAAAGACCCTAATTATAGACAGGGGCAAACAAAAGCAGACCCCCTTTACCAGGCAGGAAAACAAAAGCAAAAGAAAAAAAAAAACCCTGCAAGAGGACAATGTACCCAGGCGGAACAGAGCCGGCCACTATAATAGGTGATAACATCCCCAGGGAAAATCCGAGAGGAAGGTAACAGCCAAAATGACGTATCCAAGGAAACCCAAAAGCATCCGGAAACAAACCCTGGGGGAGGGGGTAAGGATGCCCTCTTATGACCCAACCGTCTAACCAGTTCAGACTGGATAGGCTGATGTCATACCTGTAAACGTCAAGGTACCTTGATTACAAGGTAATTCATTCTGCAGTACTGTATGTGAAATATCATTATATACACGTGTATTTTACAGTATTCTACTACAGTGGCACCTCGACTTACGACTTACAGATTACAAAAATACTTTAAAAAAAATTTGACTTACGACCCCAATTTCGTCGAAAAATGCGACTCGAGTTATGACCTTTGCCTCGACTAGCGACTTTGTGATACGTGTATAGGTCGACCAAGCGAGTGGTTCCTGGTGGCACAGGCGACCCCACCTCAGTTTACCAGAGCCGCCCGCTTAGTGATGATCGCACTTGTAAAGAATTTCATTGTTTTTGTGCTTTTCTGTTTTTAACAAGAACAGTAATTATTATATACATGTATCACACCATGAGTTCCAAGAAAGTCAGTGGTAAGGTTTAACCTAAGAAAATAGTTGTGAGAAGAGGCAGTAGAGGATGTCCCTTCCTCATTAAGAAAATGTGTGAAGTATGGGAAGAACTGTAATATTTTGTTGAAAAAACTCACCCAGATAAAGCTGTAGCAGGCTGTTGCATTGACCTTTTGAATGATGATGTGATGCCTCACTACAGATAAGTGTTAAAATGTAAGGAAAAACAAGCGTCTTTAGACAGATTCTTAGTAAGACGAGCAAGCAGTGAGCCACAATCAGGTCCTAGTGGTATGCCTGCAAAACGTAGGAGAGAGAGTACCCCAGAGAAGTCATCACTGCCTGATGTTATAATGGAAGGGGACTACCCTTCCAAACAGTAACACCACTTCTTCTCCCCCCCACCCCTCCTCACCATCTTCCATACGCTAATAAGAGTCCTCAATAAAGATATACATACTGTATTGTAGATAGTACAAAAAAAGTGGTATTCGGTATAAAATGTATTTTTAAGTTAATATTTTTAGGGGTGCAGAACAAATTAAGTAAACTTACATTATTTATAGGAAAATGTGTTTTGAGTTACAAATTTTTGACTTACGACCTGTCTCTGGGAATGGATTAAATTCGTAAGTGGATGTACTTACCACTGTATCTATTGTATTATTCATTATGATGTGTTTGTGTGTAACAGCTAGTTCCGTCGGCTGGCCGCTGCTACAGTCAACACTGCCTCCCCTCCTTTATCTGTTTCTCTGTTTCTCTGTTTCTCTGTCTGTCTGTCTGTCTGTCTGTCTGTCTGTCTGTCTGTCTGTCTGTCTGTCTGTCTGTCTGTCTGTCTGTCTGTCTGTCTGTCTGTCCTCACCTAGTTGTGCTTGCAGGTGTTGAGCTCTGGCTCTTTGGTCCCGCTTCTCAACTGTCAATCAACTGGTGTACAGATTCCTGAGCCTACTGGGCTCTATCATATCTACATTTGAAACTGTGTATAGAGTCAGCCTCCACCACATCACTGCCTAATGCATTCCATCTGTTAACTACTCTGACACTGAAAAAGTTCTTTCTAACCTCCCTGTGGCTCATTTGGGTATTCAGTTTCCACCTGTGTCTTCCTTGTTCTCGTACCACCAATGTTAAACAGTTTATCCTTATCTACCCAGTCAATTCCTGAGAATTTTGTAAGTAGTGAGCATGTCTCCCCTTACTCTTGTCTTCCAGTGTCGTGAGGTGCATTTCACACAGCCTTTCCTCGTAACTCATGACTTAGTTCTGGGACTAGCCTAGTGGCATACCTCAACTTTTTCCAGCTTCGTCTTGTGCTTGACAAGGAACAGGCTCCATGCTGGGTCTACATACTCCAGAATTGGTCTTACATATGTGGTATATAAGGTTCTAAATGATTCCTTACACAGATTCCTGAAGGCTGTTCTGATGTTAGCCAGCCTCACATACGCCGTATATGTTATTCTTTTTATGTGGGCTTTAGGAGACAGGTTTGGTGTGATATCAATGCCTAGTTCTTTCTCTCTGTCCGTTTCATGAAGTACTTCATCTCCCATTCGGTATCCTGTGTCTGGCCTCCTGTTTCTGCCGCTTAGTTTCATTACCTTACATTTACTCGGGTTAAACTTTAGTAGCCAGTAGCCACTTGGGTCAAACTTTAGTAGCTCTGTACCTCAAGGTACAGTCCTTGCACCACTGCTGTACCTTATTCTCATATCAGATATAGACAAAAACACAAGTCACAGCTTCGTGTCATCCTTTGCAGATGATACAAAAATCAGCATGAAAATTACCTCTGCTGAAGACATTGACAAACTACAAAAAGATATTAACAAAGTTTTCGATTGGGCAGCAGAAAATAACATGATGTTTAACGTTGATATATTCCAGGTACTCAGATACGGCAAAAATGAGCATCTTAAACATAATACAGGGTACAAAACACAATCGAATCTGCCCATAGAAGGAAAACAGCATGTCAAGGATTTGGGAATAATGATGTCCGACGACCTAACGTTTACGGAGCATAACCAAGCAAGTATTGCGTCAGCCAGAAAAATTATAGGATGGATTACAAGAACCTTCAAGTCCAGAAATCCCATCACAATGGTTGTACTCTTCAAATCACTTGTGTTGTCCCGTCTTGAGTACTGCTCAGTACTCACTTTCCCTCCAGAGCAGGAGAGATTGCTGAAATTGAGGGAATACAGAGAACATATACGGCACACATAGCACCTAAATTATTGGAATCGCCTCAAAGCTCTCCAAATGTAATCACTAGAAAGGAGACGGGAGATATACCAAATAATATACACATGGAAAATACTGGAGGGACAGGTCCCAAATCTGCACAGTAAAATAACAACATACTGGAGTGAACGACATGTAAGAAAATGCAGAATAGAACCAGTGAAGAGCAGAGGTGCCATGGGCACAATCAGAGAACACTGTATGAGCATCAGAGGTCCACGGTTGTTCAACGTCCTACCAGCGAGCATCAGAAATATTACAGGAACAACCGTGGACATCTTCAAGAGGAAACTAGATTGTTTCCTTCAAGGAGTGCCGGACCAACCGGGCTGTGGTGGGTATGTGGGCCTGCGGACCGCTCCAAGCAACAGTATGGTGGACCAAACTCTCACAAGTCTGGCCCCGGGCCGGGCTTGGGAGTAGAAGAACTCCCAGAACCCCATCAACCAGGTATCAACCAGCCATTTGTTGGACCATTCATTCAATTTGTCTAGATCATCTTGTAGCCTCATACTATCTTCCTGTCTTAATCCTCCTCATAATTATTGTATCATCAGCAAACAATGAGAGGAACAATTCTATACCCGCTGGAAGATCATTTACATATATCAGAAACAGTATAGGTCCAGGGACTGAATCCCTGTGGGACTCCACTGATGACGCCTCGCCAATCTGAGACCTCACCCCTCACAGTGACTCGCTGTGTTCTGCTGCTTAGGTACTCCCTTATCCAATGGAGTACCTTCCCTTTCACTCCTGCTTGCATCTCCAGCTTTTGCACTGATTCTCTCTTACAGTTGTCGAGTGTGATGTTTGACCTACACATGCCATGCAGACAAGATCTAAAACTTGGCTCAACCCATCCTAGATGACCAACTGCTCTCCATGTGTAATTGTTGTATACAGTGGCACCTCGACTTCTGATAATTTTGAGTTAAGATATAAATTTGATCGAAAATTGCTACTCGACTGACGATAGTGTCGTCGACTAATGATATTCGTTGATACACGTTCGGATCGAACGAGCGCATGGTTCCCGGTCACGCAAGCCTACCTGCCTCAGTTTACTAGAGCCGCCCGCTTAGTGACGATCACACTTATAAAAAATTCCATTTTTTGTGGTGATTTTTTTGCTTTTTGAACATAAAACTGATTATTATATATCACACCATGGGTCCCAAGAAAGTCAGTGGTAAGGTTCAACATATGAAAACACATGTAAGAATGACCATAAACGAAAAACGAGAAATCATTTGTAAACATGAAAATGGTACTCGTGTTGTTAAACTAGCTACGCAGTACATTAAATCTTCAGGGGAGGAGGTGGTGGTTGCATTAGAGGATGTCCTTTCCTCATCTTGAGGTTATCTTGAGATGATTTCGGGGCTTTGTGTCCCCGCAGCCCGGTCCTCGACCAGGCCTCCACCCCCAGGAAGCAGCCGTGACAGCTGACTAACACCCAGGTACCTATTTTACTGCTAGGTAACAGGGGCATAGGGTGAAAGAAACTCTGCCCATTGTTTCTCGCCGGCACCCGGGATTGAACCCGGGACCACAGGATCACAAGTCCAGTGTGCTGTCCAGTGTGCTGTCCACTCGGCCGACCGGCTCCCGTTTAATTTAGAAAATGTGTGCAGTATGGAAAACTGCAAAGTTTTGCTGAAAAGAATCACCCAGGTAAAGCTGTAACAGGTTATTGCATTGATCTTTTTAATGACAATGTGATGCCTCACTACAGACAAGTGTTGCAAAGAAGGGAAAAACAATCTTCAATGGAACGATTTCTAGTGACAAAATCAAGCAGGTCCTAGTGGTATGCAGGCAAAATGTGCCAGTGTGTGTACCCCAGAGAAGTCCTCACTGCTGGATGTTATAATGGAAGGGGACTTCCCCTTCCAAACAGTAACACCTCTCCTCCTCCCCCCTCCTTACCATCTTCCATACACCATCAAGATATATTACCAAATACAGCCGAAAGAGCGGCATACAGTACTTCCATACATCAAGGGCGCGAGGGTAGATCGCAGGCTGGCTAGCCTTAATGACACTGCAGACAACCTGAGAAATACGAGCCCCGGAAGAGGGAACTAGGGAAACCATATCAACCCAAAGTCGGGTCAACTCAGAAGCCTTGGCAGGAAAGAAAGGCTAAACCATCTCCATGCCTGCATCGGAAGGGGCAGCCCCCGAAGCCACCCCGAGCCTCATCCTTAGCTAAACCCTACCCAGACTCTGAAACCCTCAGATGTTTGAGACCTAGAAGCAGGGGAAAAGGAGCAGGGCGAACCATGCCCACCTGGAAAGGAAAAGGCTTGGATGGAACCAAGGCTGAAGCGACCAACACCCCCAAATCAGAGTCCCTAAAACCCAAATGGGGCAACTCTGGAGTTTCCAACTGGGCAACCAACCTGGCCCGTTGCAATAAGAAGTGATCATGCATGGTGGAGACACTGCCTGATCCATATTAGGCTAAGCCTAATAGGGAGTTTGACAGACCTCCTCTGCCACCACAGGTGAAAACCCAGAATAAAAGCAAAAGCAAGCCCCAAAATCACACAACTGGCAAACTAGCAGCCAGAGAGAAACACTGGCCGATGTGTGCTAGTAATTCAGGCTGTCCAGCCACAGTGCGCCCCACCAGCAAATAAGCACGCCCCCAACCCAAGGCAAGACAGACAGCCCAAGACCCCCAGCCGACCCCAAGGGCGAGGACAACCCCCAGGAAAGGAAGCCCTCTAATGGGGAGTTAGTTCCGAATGCCCCAGGAAAGATAACCCTGAAATGCAAAGGCAGTAATTACGGAGCACCTAGGGAACGTGTCCGTAGGCACGTCCAGCTCCTAGTACATGTAATACACCTGGCCAAAGAACACCACAAGTGTAGGAACAACCCCACAAGGCAAAAATCCAGAACAGGAAACCGAGGCCAAAGGTGACGTCTGACCGCCAGCACATCAGTTGAAGAACTAGTGGTGGGGGGTTACCGGCTCACTCAGGCCGCTAATGAGCGGGGCGCTAGTTGGATGGCGTGTTGCTTGTTGTTTTTTTTCTAGAAAGTTCTTTTGCTATTTTGAGGACATAGCTTGTATATCATAACCAGACAGTTGTCTGTTTTGATTCGCCCACTTTCTGGGGCTTCCCAAGGTCGATGGCAAGTATGTGATATACTTTAAACGTAAAGTGTTCATAGTCCATTGTGCCCTGCACCTCTCTGAGGGAGGCCAGGTTCTGACTCATGGTCCCCGGTATGCTTTAGGCCTCTGTGACTGATGACCCCATCTAATATAGCACTATATTATTTTGGATAGTCTAGGGAGCCAACAGGCACCCCCCCCCCACAGAAAATTTTTGCTTGTTTGTGGTAGTTGGTTGGAACACGTGAAGCGAGAAGGTGGCAGATGCCACCTTCAGTAATTTCAAAGCATCATGTGACTAAGAGTGCTAGGAAGACGGGACACTACAAGCATTACTCTCATTCTGAAATTACACTTAGGTAATTACAACCATTCCTTCATGCAGTTCTCTGACTGCATTCATTCCTACCTTGTTTTTTGTAAAAAAAAAAAAAAAAAGTCTTTACAAATCACACCAGCCACATTCCTTCTTTCATTCACTCTCATCTCAACTTCAATTGATAAAATGGAATTTATGCACACATTAAATGTATTAAATACAACTTACAAAGAATATAAAATAACAATAGCTTTCTTCTGGCAAAACTTAAAAAGACTACCACAGAGAAATAAAAATAAAATGATATTAGTTATTATAAGCAAAGATAAACCACCAATCAAGAACATGCTTACTGATAAAGCTACAAGCACTTGAAATATACACAAAATCTAACTTCTGCTCTATTTCAATCCTTCTTTAATAGATTTTTTTTTTTTTAGGAAAGCATGCAGCAAAGTGTAGCACAAGTAGTGTAGTAACCACAAGGCTACCCAGATACCATAAATTTAAACAAATCATCAATCACTATAACAATACCAATCCTAAATTTTGTGTTTAAGTTTTGAAGGTACAGTATATATAAACCATACACTCTATTCTAAGTTATGGGGAGCGATGATCAAGTAACTCTAAAAATAAACAATACACACATGCACCAGCAGCCTATATCTGGATTTGTGCACACTTTTATTGCTTTAAATATTAGAAAAATATACTATTTACAAAAATTGTATTTATATACGTATATGAAAAATGGAAGTACACACACACACACATTGATGCACATACAACTAAACAATAAAAAATAAAACAAATCTATTCAGATTGTTAGAAAACAAGATTAGTAAGGTTCAAACCTCAGTTCCGTTGACTGTGCTGTGGTTCACTTCAGTCGTAGATGTCTCAACTACTTGAACGGATGACGACTCTAGAGAAGGTGATGTCTAGCTTAATATTCACATTTGTCACTATTTCTTAACTAATGGAAAGCTTTAGGCCTAATAAAGCTATTCTTTAAAAAAATTGAGAATAACTACAGTATTTTATTGCAATACTATAAAAAAAAACTCAAATTATTAATTTGCTGAATTGAACAAAACACAGTATACAAATATTAAATGGTTGACCTAATCAGTTTAAGACAAAACTGTACAAATTTATTATAATGTAGTATAATTACAAAAATTACTTTTGTCTTCCATAATGCTTCCCAAGATTATTGGAAAGAATTATGATATTTGATCTTGCCTCAACCGCTTTTAAAACTATTTACTTTACTACCAAAGTTTATTTAAATATACTTTGAGTCATTTCATTTACTTGTACTGTATTATAAGCTAATAAAGCAGCCTGTCCTCATAAACAAAGGCCAAAACCCATTCCATGCAACAGCCAAACCCCATTTATATATGAAAAACGGTTTACAAACGACTCAACTGATGATGTCCGAACACTTCCGGAACAAGTGCTTCACCGACGAAATTTGTTTGAATCACAACGCTGTAAATGCTACACCCACGTACTACAAATACAAATAATCACCAACAGAACCTAAACATCTAGCCTAACCAATGCTGAAATATGCACAGTATGCTAATATAACATTAATTTATATTTGAGAAATTTTTTATTTTGAATGAACAGTATTGTAAAATTGATGAATGTGTCTTTGAGGTCGACCGCTGGATGGGATGGACTTGGTCTGAGGACGGGTTGAATAAAGAAGTGTTATTCATTCATTCCGCATCTCGCATTTCATAAATTAGTGTTATCTTACATTATTAAAATATATCAATAATGTACATTTTTTATTCCTTCTGTACATTAAGGAGTAGTGTTTCACAGAATTGCATCACTGACAAACATTGTAGACCCCTTTAGTTTCCTTTGTTATGCTGAAGCACCTTAGAAGATTATTTCTATTGTGTAAAAACTAGCGTTGAATGTAATGAAACACCATTTTCTGGGTGAGCCCCGGAGGCTTCCTACAGCTATCTGGCTAATGTGTGATATATTAGACCGGGGCATTAGTCTAAGGAGTTCGACCCATCAGGGACCATGAGCCAGAACCTCGCCCCCTCAGAGAGGTTGCAGGGAGCAATGTCACTGGAAAACCCCCATGGTTGGGGTTTTTCCTTATCTGCCATCGACCAGGGTTAGGCACCCAGAGAGGTAGTCATAACAAAAACCCCACATAGTAAGAAAATTACAACTAAAAACTGAAAAAGAGAGGTAGAACTCCCTCCAATCAAAAGGAAACAAGCAAACGTCACTCCACTGCCGCGCTGCTCGTCCACGCAGCTACCCAGCACTCCAGTTCAGAAGCCAAGCATCAAACAACAAAAAAAACTACCAACAGGAGGGAGGGAAGGTTGCCAGGGAGCCTCTGGGGCTCACCCAGAAAATAGCGTTTCATTACATTCAATGCTGGTTTTCTGTGGGGGAATCCCTTCGGCTTCCTGGAGCTACATAACCAAAGATATGGAAAAGGGCATGGAGAAACTATAGAAATAACAGGACACCTAGACAAACTGAACGAATGGTCCAACAAATGGCTACTAAAGTTCAACCCGAGTAAAGTAATGAAACTAGGCTTTAGAAACAGGAGGCCAGACATAGGATGCCATATGGCAGATGAAGTCTTCCAAGAAACGGACAGAGAGAAAGACCTAGGAGTGGATACCACACCAAACCTGTCTCCTGAAGCCCACATCAAAAAATTAACATCTGCGGCGTATGCAAGGCTGGCTAACATCAGAACTGCCTTCAGGAACCTGTGTAAGGAATCATTCAGAACCTTGTATTTTGAGGTTATCTTGAGATGATTTGGGGCTTAGTGTCCCCGCGGTCCGGTTTTCGACCAGGCCTCCTTTTTGTTACACCCCCCCCCCCCTCCAGGACAGCTGCCCATAGCAGCTGTCTAACTCCCAGGTACCTATTTACTGCTAGGTAACAGGGGCATCAGGGTGAAAGAAACTTTTTGCCCATTTGTCTCCACCTCCACCGGGAAGGTGGAGATACCACATTGTATACCACATATATAAGACCAATCCTGGAGTATGCGGCCCCCAGCATGGAGCCCATTAAAAGATTCAGAGGTATGCCATTAGGCTAGTCCCAGAACTGAGAGGCATGAGTTATGAGGAAAGGCTGTGTGAAAATGCACCTCACGACGCAAGAAGACAGAAGAATAGGGGGAGACATGATCACTACCTACAAAATTCTCAGAGGAATTGACAACGTAGACAAGGATAGACTGTTTAACACAGGTGGTGCACAAACAAGGGGACACAGGTGGAAACTGAGTACCCAAATGAGCTATATGGACATTAGAGAGAACTTTTTCAGTGTCAGAGTAGTTAGTAAATGGAATGCACTAGGAAGTGATGTAGTGGAGGCTGACTCCATACACAGTTTCAAATTTAGATATGAGAGAGCTCGAGAAACTTGGGGATCTGTACACCCGTAGATTGACGGTTGAGAGGCGGGACCAAAGAGCCAAAGCTCAACCCAATGCAAGCACAACTAGGTGAGTACATTAGCTAACGAACTGGAGTTATGGGTAACCAATGCGGGGAGGGAAGGGCTGTGTGGACGAGCGGCGTGACAGTGGGGTGTAACTTTTGCTTGTTTCCTTGGGATTGGAGGGAGTTTTACCTCTCTTTTTGGTTTTTAGTTGACATTTTCTTATCATGTGGGGTTTGTTTTGTTATGCTTACCTTTCTGGGTGCCTAACCCCAGTCAATGGCAGATAAGGAAAACCCTCAACCACAGGGAGGTTTTCCAGGGCCATTGCTCCCTGCAGCCTCTCTGAGGGGGCCAGGTTCTGGCTGGTGGTCCTCGGTAGGTAGAACTCCTTCGACTAGCATAGGATATGTTCATTATGAAAGCAAAATGTTTAAATTTTTAGGTCTTGTTGCAAGCACACTTATATAATATAACCATACATCCTGGTGTAGGAATAAATACTAAATATTAAAGAAAAATATTTCCAGGTGAATAATCCTTTCAGTAGAAATAAAATGTAATGTTTTGAGTGAAGCTCAGAAGAGGAAGAGAGAGCTGCAGAAGAGAAGGAGAAAGTAGGAAAACTTCTAAAGTTATCATCGTGGCTCAACACAGGTGCAACAACAGCCATTCATACCATTCCTTCATACATAGCAACCACATTAGCATCCACTCCGGCAACATCAGCCACTAGTACTGTTCCTTCAGATATAACATCCACATCTATGTCCACTCCTGCTACCAATCATCCAGTTTCAGCAGACATACTATCACTGCCTGTTGCTGCTGCTGGTGACATTTTATAAGAGAAAATACCAAATCTATAACATTAAAGAAGTTTCCAATACAAGAGAGATCCGGGGCTATAGAACATTAATGATACTAACACAATAGATTACGGATTCGTAGAGGACCCTCATTATGTCAAAATCATGATAGCAACCTTTCAAACTCACACAGAGTGTATGGAGTAGAGAATATGAAGGCAATATATTTATCAAACAATGTGTTCACGCGTGAACTGCAGAATGACGAGTACATACCAAGGTTGTTTGTACCCGCTTTGCATGTCGCCTATTGCCCAAGAAAGAATCTCCCTTTGCTACATTGGGATTCAATGACTAGAAGCACAACAATGTTATTGTAGAATATGAAAATGGAGAACAACATAGAACGTGAGGGGCTATTCAGTAAATTCAATTTTAATAATAAAAGGATAGACTGGGAGATAATAAACAGGGAACTTACAAACATTCCATGGGAAACTGTTCTAAGTAATACAAGTCCTACAGAAGGAATAGAAAAACTGACTTCGGAAGCGTATCAAGTCTGTCTGAAACATATTCCTTTGAGGAAAGCCAGAAAGAGATCCAACGAAGAAAGAGAACGTAGACGACACTATAAACAAAGAAAAAAAATAACGGAAATGCTTATGCAGACACGAATTTCCCGTCAAAGAAGGAATAATTTAAACAGGGAGATTGAAGAAATTGAGCGGAAATTGGAACACTCATATTAAACTGAAGAAAGGCAGTTAGAACAGAAAGCAATTCAGGAAATAAAGAAAAATCTGAAATACTTCTTCACATGCGAAATCAAAAGCAAAAACCACTGCCAGTATTGGACCTATTCGTACAAGTGAAGGTTCATACACGGAGGATGACAAAGAAATTAGTGAAATCCTAAAAAAGCAGTATGAGGACATGTTTAGCACTCCAATAAACAACATGAAAGTGGAAGATCCAGACAATTTCTTTATGCGGGTTATTCAAACCCCTGTAAATATAACTGATTTCAATACGAGCGCACTAGACTTTGAAAGAGAAATTGAAAACATGCTCATGCACTTGGCCCCAGGTCCAGATTCATGGAATTCAATATTTATAAAGAAATGCAAAGTGCCAGTAGCACAGGCACTCAGTATAGTGTGGAGGAAGAACTTGGACACGGGGGAGATACCAGATGCCCTTAAAGGAGCAGACATAGCCCCTCTACACAAGGGAGGGAGCAAAGCATTGGCAAAGAATTATAGACCAGTTGCACTAACATCACACATAATAAAAGTATTTGAGAGAGTGATTAGGAGTCAGGTCACCAATTTCATGGAGACCAATGACCTTCACAACCCAGGCCAACATAGATTTCGAGCGGGAAGATCGTGCCTCTCGCAGCTACTTGATCACTTTGACAAAGTCACCGAGGCATTAAAAGAAAAACAGAATGCTGATGTGATATACACTGACTTCGCAAAGGCTTTCGATAAATGTGACCATGGCGTGATAGCACACAAAATGAAGTCAATGGGAATAACCGGTAAAGTAGGACGCTGGATACTCAGTTTTCTGTCAAACAGGACTCAGCAAGTAATGGTCAACCATATAAAATCTAGTCCGAGCGCAGTTAAAAGCTCTGTACCTCAGGGTACAGTCCTTACACCGCTGCTTTACCTTATTATCATATCAGATATAAACAAAAATACAAGCCACAGCTTCGTATCATCCTTTGCAGATGACACAAAAATCAGTATGAAAATTACCTCGGCTGAAGACATTGAAAAACTTCAAGCTGATATTAATAAAGTTTTCGACTGGGCATCAGAAAATAACATGATGTTTAAGAATGATAAATTCCAGGTACTCAGGTACGGTAAAAATGAGGACCTTAAACATAATACAGGGTACAAAACACAATCAAATGTGCCCATAGTAGGAAAACAGCATGTAAAGGATTTGGGAATAATGATGTCTGATGACCTAATGTTTAGGGAGCATAACCAAGCAAATATTGCGTCAGGCAAAAAAATGATAGGATGGATTACGAGAACTTTCAAATCCAGGGATCCCATTACAATGGTTGTACTCTTAAGTCACTTGTGTTGTCCCGTCTTGAGTACTGCTCAGTACTCACTTCCCCCTTCACAGCAGGAGAGATTGCTGAAATAGAGGGAATACAGAGAACATATACGGCACGCATAGACGCGATAAAGCACCTAAATTATTGGGATCGTCTCAAAGCCCTCCAAATGTAATCACTAGAAAGAAGACGAGAGAGATATCAAATAATATACACCTGGAAGATACTGGAGGGCCAAGTACCAAATCTACACAGTAAAATAACAATGTACTGGAGTGAACTATATGGAAGAAAATGCAGAATAGAACCAGTGAAGAGCAGGGGTGCCATAGGCACAACCAGAGAACACTATATAAACATCAGAGGTCCACGGTTGTTCAACACACCCCCAGCGAGCATAGGAAATATTGCTGGAACAACCTTGGATATTTTCAAGAGGAAACTAGATTTCTTCCTCCAAGGAGTGCCAGACCATCTGGGCTGTGGTGGGTATGTAGGCCTGCGGGCCGCTCCAAGCAACAGCCTAGTGGACCAAACTCTCACAAGTCAAGCCTGGCCTCGGGCCGGGCTTGGGGAGTAGAACAACTCTCAGAACCCCATCAACCAGATATCAACCAGGTATCTAGTACTGTATCAAAGGCTTTCTGGCAATCCAAAAATATGGAATCTGCCCACCCTTCTCTTTCTTGCCTGATTTTTGTTGCCTGGTTGTAGAATTCAAGTAACCCTGAGAAGCAGGACTTGCCATCCCTGAACCCATGTTGATGCTGTGTTACAAAGTGCCTTTGCTCCAGATGTTCCACTGGCTTTCTTCGCACAATCTTCTCCATCAACTTGCATGGTATGCAGGTTAGGGACACTGGCCTGTAGTTCAGTGCCTCCTGTCTATCCTTTTTCTTGTATATCGGGACTACGTTAACTGCTTTCCAAATTTCAGGCAGTTCCCCCTGTTGCCAGTGATTTGTTATACACTATGGAGAGTGGCAAGCACAGTTCCTCTGCTCCTTCCTATAGTATCCAAGGGGAGATTCCATCTGGGCCTATAGCCTTTGTCACATCCAACTCTAGTAAGCACTTCCTTACTTCCCCGCTGGTAATCTCAAACTCTTCCAGTGGTTCCTGGTTAACTATTCCCTCTCTTATCTCTGGAATTTCTCCTTGCTCTAAGGTGAATACCTCCTGGAATTTCTTATTCAGTTCCTCACACACTTCCTTGTCGTTTGTAGTAAATCCTTCTGTCCCTATCCCTAATTTCATAACCTGTTCCTTTATTGTTGTTTTTCTCCTGATGTGGCTGTGCAGCAATTTAGGCCGAGTCTTCGCCTTGCTTGCGATGTCATTTTCGTATTATCTTTCTGCCTCTCTTCTCATCCTGACATATTCATTCCTGGCACGCTGGTATCTCTCTCTGCTCTCAAGTGTCCTGTTATTCCTATAGTTTCTCCACGCCCTTTTACTTTGCTGCTTAGCTAGCCTACATCTCTGATTAAACCATGGGTTTCTCATCTTCATTTCACTGTTTTCCTTTTGGACTGGGACAAACTTGTTTGCTGCTTCCCTGCACATCTGCGTGATGTAGTCAATCATGTCTTGGGCCGTCTTTCCCCTGAGCTCTGGTTCCCATGCTATATCTGTTAGGAATTTTCTTATCTCCTCATAGTTTCCCTTTTGAAATGCCAGCCTTTTGTTTTCAGTACCCCTCAATGAGTCCAATACCCTTGTTCAATCAGGTACTCAAACACCAGTACACTGTGGTTGCTCATTCCTACTGGGGTCTCAAAGCCGATTTCTCTTATGTCGGAGTCGTTCAGAGTGAAGACTAGGTCGAGTCTCGCTGGTTCGTCATTTCCTCTCATCCTTGTGGGTTCTCTGACATGCTGGGTTAGAAAATTTCTAGCCACCTCCTCCAATAGTTTGGCTCTCCACGTATCCTTGCCTCCATGCAGTTCCTTGTTCTCTCAGTCAATCCTTCCATGGTTGAAGTCCCCCATGATGAGCAGGTGGGATCTATTTCTACAGGCAGCAGAGGCTGCCCTCTCAATTATAGTGTTAACTGCCATGTTGTTGTTGTCATACTCTTGACTGGGTCTTCTGTCATTTGGTGGAGGGTTATATATCACTGCTACTACTATTCTTGGTCCTCCCATTGTCATGGTGCCTGCTATATAGTCTCTGAAACCCTCACAGCCCGGGATAGCTATCCCCTTGAAACTCCATTCCTTTCTCATTAGTAGGGCCACTCCACCTCCTCTCCTACCTTCCCTCTCTTTCCTTAATACTGTGTACTCCTGGGGAAACACGGCATTCGTTATGATTCCCGAGAGTTTTGTTTCAGTGAGTCCGATTACATCTGGGTTCACTTCTTGTGCTCTTTCCCTTAGTTCACTTGCCTTGCTTGTGATCCCATCTATGTTCGAGTACATTACCCTGAAACTGACTCTTTTCTGCTTCTCCTCTGGGGAGGACATGTGGGATCTGGGGTGAGCGGGAGCTGGGAGGATCTGGTATGGGGAGACTGGTGGAGGATGAGGGGCTTGGGGGGGGGGAGAGGGGGGGTATGGGGGTGAGAGGGGGGGTAGGGGGGTGAGAGGGGAAGGATTGGGGGGGGGGGAGAGAGAGGGGGAGAGTGAGAGGAGGGGGGTTGGGGGGTGTGGGAGATGGGGAGGTTTGGGGGGGCATGGGGGGAGGAGAGGCTTGGAGGGATGGGGGGCTTGGGGGGGCGTGTGTATAAATATATATATGCACCATGTATTTATTCATACTAATATTATATATATATATATTATATATATATATATATATATATATATATATATTATATATATATATATATATATATATATATATATATATATTATATATATATATATATATATATTATATATATATATATATATATATGACTCGAAAACTCACACCCCAGAAGTGACTCGAACCCATACTCCCAGGAGCAACGCAACTGGTAACTACAGGGCGCCTTAATCCGCTTGACCATCACGGCCGGACAAAAGGAAGTGATAGCCGAAGCTATTTGAACCACTTCCCCGCCGGCAACTCGGATGGTAATCTTGGGCATAGCATTTCACCAAATCACCTCATTCTTTGGGGCACACGTGAGGAACACAAATGCGAACAAGCCTGAATGGTCCCCAGGACTATATGCGACTGAAAACTCAGGCTTGTTCGCATATATATATATATATATATATATATTATATATATATATATATATATATATATATATATATATATATATTATATATATATTATATATATATATATATATATATATATATATTATATATATATATATATATATATATATATATATATATATATATATATATATATATATATATATATATATATATATATATATATATATATATATATATATTATATATAATGTCGTACCTAGTAGCCAGAACGCACTTCTCAGCCTACTATGCAAGGCCCGATTTGCCTAATAAGCCAAGTTTTCCTGAATTAATATATTTTCTCTAATTTTTTTCTTATGAAATGATAAAGCTACCCATTTAATTATGTATGAGGTCAATTTTTTTTATTGGAGTTAAAATTAACGTAGATATATGACCGAACCTAACCAACCCTACCTATCTTTATAGGTTAGGTTAGGTTAGGTAACTGCAAAAGTTAGGTTAGGTTAGGTTAGGTAGGTTAGGTACTCGAAAAACAATTAATTCATGAAAACTTGACTTATTAGGCAAATCAGGCCTTGCATAGTAGGCTGAGAAGTGCGTTCTGGCTACTAGGTACGACATATATATACAGTATGTGTGTGTATGTATGTATGTATGTATGTATGTATGTATGTATGTATGTATGTATGTATGTATGTATGTATATGTATGTATGTATATGTATGTATGTATATGTATGTATGTATGTGTATGTATGTATGTGTATGTATGTATATGTATGTATGTTTTGCTTGTGATTGTTGTGTCCCATTCTCTTGCATTTCATTTAAGAACTAGAAGCAATTTTTCATAGTGATATGGCTTGTTTATCCCAGAGGAAGGTCACGAGCACTATGAGCCCTCCGCAGTCCTCCCTCCCTCTCTGCTGGTGTAGTACATCACCCTCTACATTTACTGCTGTCAACCTTCGTTTAATATTCTTAACAACTTATTCAATGTATATTATTTTTCAATATTATTTTATTAGCATCAGAATTTACAAACAAGTAATTATTTTGTAAGGTGAAGAATTGGGTAATAAATTAATATTATGGATGCCAAGATTTTCAGTTTTAAGGGTTAAAATAAATCAATTTGTTACACATATTAACTATTCTAATCTAATAATGAACATGAAAGTAAAATGTATTTGAAAATATGTGCTATATAACAATGTTTGAAGAATTTTTCATGCAATTTTTACAGTAAACAATAAACATGCTCAAATAATTATTCACACCTATGGATATTTTAATGCACTGTACAATGAACTGCAAACTATCTGTGTGTGAATTTTGCACTGTCCATGCATAAGAGACTTAAGGCAACATGAAACAAATTTTATGCTAATTTTAGTGAAAAATAAAGGGAATAAAACTTTTACAAACAAGATTCATAAATAACTATCTTTTCTTCATAACACTCAAATGTGCCTGACATGCACTACTTCTTAACACTATTTAGCAGTCTTCCCTTAAATTGATCATCTCCATATATATTAATGGCATCTTTTAAATGTTGACTATCTACTTCCACCTCCCTACTGTTCTCAATTCTTAACTTCAATTACTTCAGGAGTACAAATGACCTCCTTTAACTATATTTTGTCATGTAAAACTATTTATAAACAGTTTTCATGTAAAACTTTTGTCATGTCTATTGTTTATAGAAAAAGCAGTCCCCGTGGCACAGTGGTAAGACACTCGCCCGGCGTTTCGTGAGTGCTTTGCCCTGGGTTTGTATCCTGGCCGGGGAGGATTGACCAGGTGCCAATCCTTAGCTGTAGCCTCTGATCACCCCGCAGTGATTGGGTACCTGGTTGTTAAATGATTTGGTGGGTTGTATTCTGGGGAAAATTAGAATTAAGGATTTGCCCGAAATGCTATGCGTGCTAGTGGCTTTACAAGAATGTAAGAGCTCTTGTATATAAAACATATGCTAAAAATGGAATGTATAAAGTAATGGTTTTAAGGGTGTATGGTGGAGATACAAATATCAAAATAAATGTCACAAATTAGCTGTTTAAAAAATTCAGATGATGGGGCTGGAAGAGACTGATCATGTTGTGTGTATATTGTGAGCCTTTTGAGAGAAATAACACAACTGAGTGGAGGCATGATCCTCACCCACTACATCTACTTAATGAGCCGTGTGAAAATAAGAAACCATTGTGCAAAATAATGTCTACCTCCAACAACAATATGCCTGAATATACAAAAAATGGAACAAGTTGCAACTTTGTGCTTTCTCTATACCATTTTTGGTGAGAAACAAATACTGTAAACCTGAAAGTGTTGCCATTGAACAATGACATACCTTGAGAGGATGAGGACATGGAGGTGATGGTGGTGGACTTGACAACAGTGACACTACTGCTCTCCTGCTTCACTGTAGCACTACTACTGGTGAGGGCAGCGGCGCTGGTAGTGTTACCTGCAGTGGCCACCTCCATCGTCTTCTCGTTCACTTTGAGCTCGTCCCTACACCAGCACAAAGTTACAGTCATGCAGACACAAGGATTACCAAACATCACAAGAACTACACATTCAGTAAAGCAAGGATCTACTTATCACATACAAAACATTCAAATGTTGAGACAAATAAATTTCTCTGTAACTGGAAATTTAGATTCTTATTTACATGGTACTGTTTATAGATAACTCGGGACCCAAAATGAAAATTTGCACAACAAAATTACAGGCAAATTAAGGACTGGACAATTTGTACACATGCAGTACTACCTGATGAGCTTCACAATGGTGGTAATCTTAAGCTTAATAATTGAACTTTATAAAGAGTAAATTCGGCTAAATCATATTTTTATCATTTATTCTTCTTCTAATATGTGCTCTCCACTACATTTTAATTAATTAATGCAATATTAATTTTTTTGCTTTCCAAATGCTGTTCTGTACACTAATATATTGAGCAAACAATACCTTACAATAGAAAAAGCATAAAAGATAAATTTCTTTATAGTCCTTTAAAATTCAAATAGTTCTATAAATCTTCCTCCAGCAATCACAAAAGCATTATAGCGAAGAAGCAGAACGTCCTATCTTCCAGAGATGGTTCCACAAGATAACATCAATGCATTTCTGTTTCAAAGAACTGTCACTTGCCATTTATCATATCAGATATTCCCTATATGTTCAGTTAGCCTGCTATTTTTGTCTCCAACAATATTACAATTTTTCTTTGATTTATACATGCAAAGAATTTCTTTTAAATAAAACCTGCACCACCTGGTTAATTACAGCTAATACAATCACAGAGGTTTTCAAGAAGAGTTATAATAGTGGTGATTAATACCTTAAGAAGTGAAGAGGACAAAACACAAGTGTGCATGCTCACACCCCGCTCTAACTACACCAACACATCTTCAAACCACACCAAATATTAAGCGTCACGACCGTACTCTTTCGATGCATTCAATATAGTATGTTGTTTTAAAGCACAAGCAGTGAGAGAACAATAAAATTTATTAGAATATAATTACAGTACATAGAAAGTTCAGAATACAGAAATGTTAAGACAGATGGTAATAGAAGGAGTGGTGGGAGCCAATACTGAAGAATTCAGTAACAGGCACATGACATAACCTGATACACATCAATACATATATATATATAAAATAAATATTTTTGAGTTGCAAATTATTCCACCTACAGCCACCAAGTAAATAAAAATATAAAGTGCCTAAAAATATCATTATGAGGTTTAAATTTGTATTACTTATTTACATCTTTAACACAATTCAGAAGAATAAAGTTAAAACTTCAAATTATGTATTTTGGCATTGTAGTCTTTATGCATGTTTCTTCTATAATGAAAAAATTCCTCAGACTTATCTCTGTATTACTGGTTCTGTGTTGTTATAATAAGGCAACTACTAGTAACATTTTAGGCTACAAGATACCAGATGCGATGAAGAACCCTCAGCACACAAGCGCAACTCTTGCCTCTAACTATGGTTGGATAAGAAAATATCCACTACAAACTTGCATGACACGTTTAATGATTAAAAGGATAAATGATACAAAAACACTGCTACCTAACCATAAGATAGTCAACTTCTAATTAGCAAAATGTTCTTGCAAAGAAACTTTTTTTGTGAGATGGCATCAATGTAATGGAATGAATATAAATATTTAATATCTTATGATGACTTTGCTCTTCTCTCCAGTGCGGCATTAGTTTATGGCTGAACAAGCTGCCCATCATCCAGAATATTCCATAGGCTCCCAGATGGAGTACTGCTCACACATTAGGGCTGAGTGGCGTAGGGTTGCAGTTAGACATAACACTGTCCAAAACAAAGCATTTAGAATAATTAATAGAATGATTAGATAGTTTTTTATTCCTCAACTGCAGACATTTTTAAGGACACCTTTCTAACAAGACTGTTCTATTGAGAGAGATCTGTGCATGTATTTGGAGGTCCACCAGGGATGCTGGAAGTACGCATCATGCACAACCATCATGCACCATTTAGTAAGCACATGTAGTGCCTCTGCATGCTAAAAATTCCTTCATAATGTCACCAGTTGCTCAGCTAATATCCATCTCAAACAAAATCCATCTCAAACTAAATTTGACCTTTCTAAGTTACATTAATTTGGTTATGCAATTTTTTAATATACAAGAGGCACCATTAGGTGGATTTTGTTTTTGTTTTCTTGCCTACCTTGTCCTCTAATAACTTGTACTAAGCTAGTCATACCTGCTATATGGGTAATATACATAAAGCATATAGTCTGAATAGTAATCATATAAGTACTCTTCCAATTTTGTCTATATTATCCTATATACAAGACAATAGTTTTCCAGGTGCCTACAATGCATTTGTATGTGTAACACCATCTGTCATTCAAATCAACAACTAATTATTTTTCAGTGTAAATGACAGGTGCAAAAATTGTTCAGAAGAAAACTATTCCACTTCTGGTTGTGAAATATAACTTGTTATTACAGTTCAACACAAACAGGGAATACTACATCTACTGAGCTTTGTTTGGAGCAATATGCCATTCACCTCACAGGAGGTGTGGAGGTACACACACATGAACACAAGGAGCACTTGTGTCTAGTCTGCACTTGCTACTACATGTGTGTGTGTGTGTGTGTGTGTGTGTGTGTGTGTGTGTGTGTGTGTGTGTGTGTGTGTGTGTGTGTGTGTGTGTGTGTGTGTTGCCTTATGCAGTGATCTTTGTGAGTGTGTGTGCATGCATGGATGAAATACTGCCTGTCCATCTCATCTATTCTGTTCACTATCTCACATAAGATACTAAGGGAAATGATACAAGGTAGACAGGCATAGCCATTTTCCAAATACAGGAAAAATATAATGAAGAGGAACAGGAAGATGTTTGAAAAGAAAGTATAGTATCCATATGCAATTTGGGTGGAAAGCAGATGGAGCACTGGGAGTAAAAGTGGTTCATGCAATCTCCAGATTTGGCTGCATGGCAAGTGCAACAGCACTAGAACATGAGGAGGTACGAGTACACCATCTACAAAATCAATAAAGCTGTTGGTAGGTAGACATGATGTCAATGCAGCTATAGAAAATGCAACACTGACACAGAATCTATACCCTGTGATCAAACTTATTCTGGTCATCCTGTCTTCTTGTGTTGCTAGACTGAGTTTCCTTACTTCATTTCCATAGCCCAGCTCCCTCATATCTAGCACAGTCTCATAATAAATCTCATGACATTCCCAATTTTTCTGTTGCTTCACATGGTGGGGATTCTATGCCAGTACTTTATATTCTAGAAGTGGCTTTACATATGCTGGTATATATTCCAAATAATTCTGTGAAAGTTTCTAAATGCTGTGTGTGGGCTTGCTAGGCTTCCTTAATCTGATGTCATTCTGTTTACATGCAACTTGGTTTAACCCCCCAGGCTGCTCAGCTATTAACAGCCAACATCATTTCTGTGCGCAAGAAGAAAAAAAAAACAGCGTTGAATGTAATGAAACACCATTTTCTGGTCAAGCCCCGGAGACTACCTAAAGCTATCAAACTGACATGTGCCATGTTAGTTTGGTGCCATCAGTTTCAGGAGTTGTAGTGCCTACCAGAGCCAGAACCTGGTACCCTCAGAGAGGCGCAGGGAGCAATGGCCATTATGAGCATTCTACATTTAGAATATGTCATGTCTGCCATAGATCGAGAAGGGCACCCAGAAAGATAGGCGAACCAATACAAACCCCTAACTGGTAAAAATTGTAACCTACATCTGAATAGAGCCAAAGGACTTCCCCCAAAAACCTAACAAACAAACATGTAAGCAAGCAAGCAAGCAAATCGTCATCCAACTAGCACCCCCCTCCCCTCCTGAAACGGGGGAGGGGAAGCCCGCTTAGCCGAGCTGGCAGCCCACCACTCCAGTTCGTAGAATGATGAAAAACCACCAACCGGAGGGAGATGGGGTGTCAGGGAGCCTTTGTGACTCGCCCAGAAAAATGGCATTTCATTAAATACAATGCTGGTTTTCTGAGGGGAGCCCTGTCAGGTCCCTGAAGCTAACTACCCACAGATAAGTAAAAGAGGTACTTACACGGGGAACAGCAACACCACAGGTCTCAAGACAACAGACCGCAACAGATGACCCAAAGCAATACAAGGCCAGAGAGGGCCCGGAATGGTCACAAGATACCCAGCAGCCCAGACTGTTCGACCTCCAAAACCCCCGCACCCAAATGTCGACCCAAGACAGAGTACCCAAAAAGCTGCAAATGAACAAAACAACCCCCAGGACTAAAGGAGCAAGACCCCTTGCGCTGGAAAAGAGCATGAGCTCCCCATCTCTACCCTCAGAGGACAAAGCCAACAAAAACAAGGCATTCAAAAAAACAATCCCGAACTGAAGGGGGCCACAACAAACCGAGAGGAGGAAAGAAAAAAGAGCTCCTGATCTAAAGACCAAGACGGCTCAAACGGCACGTGAGCAGGCCGGACGTGACAAATTGCACAGGAGAGCTTGTGGAACGGGACAGAAGGGATATCCACCCCGAACGCAAGCTGGAGAGGAACCATCAATTGCAGACCAAGGCACTGCGCCATGGCACTGAGCCCCGAAAAACCTGAAGAGAAAGCCGGTGACTCGGCAACTGACAGACAAACACTGGGGTACGAACCCAGTGGTCACGAGAGAGGCAAAAGGGGCTGATACGAAGATACCAGAACAGCCTCCAAAGCCAAACCCTGCCCAGCAGGTCAACTTGCACTGCAAAGTCCAAGCTCTGGCATTACAGCTCGAGCCATAGTCGAGTGGCCCAGGTCCCCCCAAAACAGCTGAAGGCGAGACAGGAACTGGACCAACACCGCAGGAGGGAGAGAGACAGAGGCAGTCCGTGAATCCCACACAAGGCCTAGCCAAGTCCAAACCCGAGAAAGAACCAACTGGGACTTCCGCCAAATCACCAGGAACAAAAACCCTGCAAGATGGGAAAGAACCAGATCCCGGGCTAGCAGACATGCAGCCCGGCCGGAAGCCCACGCCAACCAGCCCAACAAAGGAGGCTGCCAGCAAGAAATGTCCTGTTCTATATTTGGGAAAGAGGAACAGAACTTTAACAAAAACAATAACGAACTACTAAGCTAGTATGGTGAGTCCAGACAATAGCAGAGGTCCCCACATACAGTCAGCAGACGACGCCACCTCTCCCTCCCTCCTCTCAAGATTACTCCTCCCACCATACTATGCACATCGCTAATTCTCACCACAATGCTGCTATTATCAGAATCCTGGTCACTAACTCCTGTAAATGAATAATTTTCCTAAAGTTTATTTTTAACTGATGATGAGAAGTCATTTCAAGATTCTTAGATGGACCAAACAATGGCAGTGTGCTGTGGCTAGCATTGTGAACATCTTGAACAGCATTGTGTTCACTGATATCTGGAGATTGTACAGTCTTTATCACGGTTAGACTCTTCTGTAATACTATCATGGCAGACGCAGACAAATACGGTAATTCCTTAAAATTCCATTTTCAACTTATTCCTATTCTTATCTCTCCCTTTCTCTCTTCTTAATCCTACTGGAATTCTGCTCCTAGTTTTCCCCCCTCATTATAAAATGTCTAGTAATGCCTCTTGTGGTAAAATCATGTTTGCTTCATCCTCTTTCTTGCTGGCTTTTGCTTAGGTTTTCAAGTTTATTTATATTTAACCTTTCTATTTTCCTGTATTTCCTTTCCTCTATTTTGTCTACTCTCCTTTAACACTCTTTTCTGCATCTGTTACCTGTAACTTTTTTTTTACCTTTATTTGATACCTCTTAATTTTACCATAATTTGATACCTCTTAATTTTACCATAATTTGATACCTCTTTGCATAAGGTCCCTACTTGCACACCCAAACTGAACTAATTGCATAACTTCCACCACTAAAGGTAGAAAAATATGATCAATTCATCTTTGCTTTATAATTTGTACGATTCTCTAACCACTTCACCATATCATTAAAGTACTGTACTGTTAAACAAAATTATTTTTTAGTTGACATAATATTCTATCCTTGGTTTACACTGATGGTAAATATAAAACAAAATCTGTAGCTGTGAAGTGACTTTACTTGGTAAAAGCCCTAAAGTTCAGCTTCTGCTCCTCTGCCTCACATAACATCAACACCTACAAATTGTCCTCTTAATATTAATTCTGTATATATATATTCTGTCTCGCTATCTGACTTTCATTTAAACTCTTTCTAGGCATTAGTGTACATTCACATTCATTACTATTAGGGAAGTGTATCCTTATGGGGGTTAGTGAGTGTTAATATAGTGTAGATGCGTACATGATAGTTGAAGCACACAAATGATGCAGGAACTCAACTTTGCAAGTGTCCAAATGCTCAAATGAGGCTGAATATTCATTCTGTAGCTAGAACATTTCCAGAAATTATACTAAATGATTTTTTCCCTTTCATTTTCTTTTTTAAAAGTAACAAATCCTCAACAAAAAACTAATACTGTTAATTTACACCATGAATTGCTAATTATGGAAATGTGTTTCTAGCCACACATATTCAGTTTTAAACTGATCACTAGAAAGTAAGGCGGCAAGTTTGGTATTTATGAGTTTTTTTTGGTTTTTAACCAAAATCAAGGCATAATTTTTAAACTAATATTATCTATGTTTTCCAGATACCTTTTATCTCTAATAATTCATGAATCATCTGTGGGACTTTACAGTATTTATAATTAACTTTTGTCCATTTGCAAGGTAATATACAGTCGAACAGGCAACACTGACCTAATAGAAAAATATATATACAGTATCAAAAATTGTAGAACTGCAGCAAGAGTACATGCACATGCATCCAGACAGAAAAATACAGGCACATGCTCCATCTCTAACATATTCCGCAAAATAGTTGAAGACTGATATGCCTGATACGGTGAAGAAACATACTACTGATCTACATTACTATTTCATCAAATGCCAAGAAATTTGGCAAACAAAATACTTGACGTTTAATCTGCACGAATGTTTTAACTTTCTGTGTGTTTCAAGCTATAAAAATAAGTTCAGTTGCTGACATTTGAATTTGCAGATTTAAAATGACTTCAGCTTAGAATAATTCTGAAAGTCTACATAATTTTGAACATCTGATACGGTGCAAAAAAAGAAAATCCAAATGGAACATCCTCTGCACAAGCATCATCATATATATAAAATAAAAACTGAGAGCACATATAATCAAATTTGTTGAAATATTGCTAAGAAATTAAGGAGAACAAACCAAGTGCATTAATTTTCCAAAGCAGAAAAATGGGAACATTACAATTTGATATTATTTCCTCAGAAATAAAATTAGCTATCAGATTTTTAACTTTATTTGACTATAAATATTAATGGCATGCACTTAAATGTATTTTTGCTGAGAACGCCAATTTCTGCGAAAGAATTCAGAAGCATACAAGCAACACTACCATACGCAACATACAGTCAAATATGTTGAGCACAACACTAGATAATTATCGCACATAAGCACAAAGTAAATACAGCACAATGAGTATTCGGCTTTAACTTACATGTGGTCACGGATTGAGTCGATTGTGATATCACCACTGAGTACACTGCTGTCACCATTCTCTTTAACCTCCTCCACTTTTCTATTACCTCCACCTACAGCCTCACCATAAACTTTTTCCTCTTTTTCATCTCTGCTTGATTCATTTTCAGCCTGTGGAATTTTTTTTTATAAATAACAAACATATCCATTTATATGCAACACAATGTTCCTCTCATAGGACAAATTACAAGTCATCATCTGACAATTACAACAAACAAAAAGGAAAATATCGTATAAATCTGAAGCATTGCAATCAGTACGAACTATAAAACTGACACAAGAAAGAAATATAGAAATGAACTTCGTGATACACAAATTATAAGCAAAGTACTGTACACATGAAATTTTTTTTAGAAATCAATACAAACTACATTAACAATGAACTAAGAAAATGCAGAAGAAACTGTGCCGTAATAAAAAGAAAAAAGTAAAAATAATTTATCTCTATGCAAGTTTCTTGCAACATAACATGCACAATCAATGGATTTTTTTTGTTTCGTTTTCCATTTAACAACACTAAATATAAGATTGTGCTAGTGTTCAGAAAGGCCAAAACTTAAAAAATAACAATATGCTAAGGAAATTGGTCTATAGACAGCTACGTGCTTTAAGAAACGCTGCTTATTCGAAAATGGCAGTTTCCCGATTTTGATTGGTTCGGATACTAAAGTTCAGATGGCAGAAGGTTTATATAAAATGATTTGGGTAGTGCAGGGTTTGTATAAAATGATTTGGGTAGTGCAGGGTTTGTATAAAATGGTTCAGGTAATGCAGGGTTCATATAAAATGGTTCGAGTAGCTCATCAGGCAAGCGTCCGCCAGGCTTCACAGCCAGGGGGGGGGGGGGTGATGGGTGGGAGATGGGTTTAGTTTGCCCAATGACCATGTCGAACGCCACTTTAGAGCCTTCTACACTGTGACATCACAGATTCATGGTCCACTGTTCCCATTGGTTCGATTTGTCACGAGACTGGAGTGTCCATTCCTTGACTATGTTGATTAGAAATATTGCCGGGAAGGTGTATGTATTCAAGAGGCACTTGGGACAGGTTCTTGAAAGAAGAGGTGGACCAACCTGGCTGTAATGGATATGTGGACCTGCGAGCCACTCCAAGCAACAGCCTGTTGGACCAAGTTATCACAAATCGAGCCTGGCCCCAGGTCAGGATTGGGAAGTAGAACTACTCAGAAACCCTCTCCAAATATATCTGCTTGATGGGGCTCTGGGAGATCTTCTACTTCCCAAGCCCGGCCCGAGGCCAGGCTTGACTTGTGAGAGTTTGGTCCACCAGGCTGTTGCTTGGAGCGGCCCGCAGGCCCACATACCCACCACAGCCCGGTTGGTCCGGCACTCCTTGAAGAAAACAATCTAGTTTTCTCTTGAAGATGACCACGGTTGTTCCGGCAATATTTCTGATGCTCGCTGGTAGGACGTTGAACAACCGCGGATCTCTGATGTTTGTACAGTGTTCTCTGATTGTGCCTATGGCACCTCTGCTCTTCACTGATTCTATTCTGCATTTTCTTCCATATCATTCACTCCAGTACGTTGTTATTTTACTGTGTAGATTTGGGACCTGTCCCTCCAGTATTTTCCATGTGTATATTATTTGGTATCTCTCTTGTCTCCTTTCTAGTGAGTACATTTGGAGAGCTTTAAGACGCTCCCAATAATTTAAGTGCTTTATCTTGTCTATGTGCGCCATATACGTTCTCTGTATTCCAACTATTTCAGCAATCTCTCCTGCTCTGAAGGGAGAAATGAGTACTGGAGTACTAAGCAGTACTCAAGACGGGACAAAAGTGATTTGAAGAGTACAACCATTGTGATGGGATCTCTGAACTTGAAGGTTCTCGTAATCCATCCTATCATTTTCCTGGCTGACACAATATTTGCTTGGTTATGCTCCCTAAACGTTAGGTCATCGTACATCATCATTCCCAAATTCTTGACATGCTGTTTTCCTACTATGGGCAGATTCGATTATCCTATCCTCCAGGTATGTTGGATATATTGTCACAACACAGGAATATCCATGCACCTTATCAGTTCCAAATGCACCCGTTGTGTCAGTGAAAGATTCAACAAGCGGAATAATTTATAATGCTGATGAGACAGGTTTGTGTTGGCCTATGTTGCCCACAGACATGATGACTCATAGTGGTGAACACAACCCTTCAGATGGTTATAAGTTGAACAAACAAGAGAAGTTGTGTGTTGTGCTGTGTATATGCAGCTAGCACGCATAAACTGAAATTACTTGAGATTGGAACTATAAAAAACTCCAGGGCTTTATAGTCAGCTAGGTGCCTCCCTATTATTTAAAAATACTGTGATTTATAAGTCAAGTGGGTGGATGTCTCAAGTAATAATTCCCGAGTAGTTTAATAAAAACTTTGCCCCCAAGATGAAGGAGCACATGAAAAGTTTTGGCCTCCCATAAAGCAGCAAAGTTGTGCTGCTGCTGGATAATAACGCAACGCATCCACGAGGTGATGAGCTAGTAAATGGGAATAGCATTGGTATGTTCTTACCACCCAATACAACTTCATTGATCCAACACTTAGATCAAGGGATAATTAAGAACCTAAGGCACCACCACAAGAGGATGTTTGCCACACATCTTAATAACCAGCCAGGAACAGTTAAAGACTTTTTTAATGTCTACGCAATAAAGTCAGCTATCTGGACAATAGCTAGTGCATGGAAAGAAGTAAAGCCAACAACACTTACAAATGGTTGGAATAAACTTTAGCTTCCATCAGGTCTGTTTCCCGAGGGAGATGATGAGGCAGATTTTGAAGAATTTGCAGCCAAGAAAGTTACCGCGAAGAAACAATTAAGAGAGGAACTCCTAGTCAATGTTAGGGGGATTAAGTCTGCAGAACTGAGAGCAGAAAGGGTGACAGAAACAGTAGAAGATAACATAGATAAATAGGTAGATTATGACGAAGAAGCCCCAACCTTCCAAAATATGACTGATGAAGAAATAGTGCAATGAAGATGATGACAAGGAAGAGGATGATGAAGAAATGTTGAAGAAACAAGGTAACATATAAAAAGTTCCGCAATACTTTGAAGGCATTCTGGCATTTATGGAAACAAGTAACAGTGAGTTTGAAACTAAGGATGTGATGAACCAGTACAATTTGTATATGAAGATTTGAAAACAAGAGCAAAGGGAATGAAACAAATATCAATTTAGGAGTCTTTTTGCAAAGGCTTCCAAGAAAGCTCACACTGTACCACCTGCACCTGACTCATCACATGTTGACCCAAATGCTTCAACATGAGGTTACCTCATCACCATTAATCTCCACTTCAGTCAACCAAACATCATCAACATCCACCACCACCTCTTGCATATAAATAACAATGCTCCATCAACAATGAATGAAGTTAGCAAGTGGATCAGGACTTCTCATATTGACAAGTACAAACAAAATACTGTTGAATTTATTTATGCCGTGAAATTGTCTATTCTTTCCCCCAGATTTACAGCACGATGGACCGCATATACGAACACGACAAGTTATCCTATGAGTCTCGGCCCCGAGAGGTTTGTAAAGCATGAGGCTGGCTGTATTTGATAGCCAATAATTTTTTTAAATGATTTTGAATACTGTAAATACTTCAGAAAGACATACCAAATGTAATTTTTACTAAATAGGCCACTTTAATAATTGATATTTTCACTTCTGTAAGTCGTACACATTTAATAAAGGTTTAATCTTTAGCCTCCCTCTTTGTGGTTTGCTGCTGATGACCACTTACACGCATCAACATCTTTTCTTTATCTACAATTATGACGAAATAATCACAATCCAGAGTCAAGACCTTCTTTTCCATTTTGGTACCTCAGCATACTTTTTTCTCCTCCAAGTTCTTACTGTCTCTGCCAACTAAAAATAAATCACCATGTACTTCTCTTGAAATAATACAAAAATCCATACCACTCACTCAATTTAGCTTTATCTTGTAATACAGTAGAGTGGATGCAAAGCAAGGCTTGGCTAATATGTAAAGTGAACATTTTGCATGGTCTCAATCACTGCATAGTGGAGAGGCAACATGTTAAAAAGAAGAGTTTGCATATGATTACAATTGAACTAATGAAGATAGAAAGATCAATGGCAGAGAAAGATTGGCAGAGGCTATAAAGGTTTTCCACTACATTATGACAAGAATAAAATATAAAACACAAGAAAGAACAGCATTTAGTGTAAGAACATAATAAATGAAAGCCCAAGTAATGAAATGTGTGTTCAATGGACACACATTTCAATGGAAATGCTCAGAGTTCAAAGTAAATGTGAGGCCAGTGTTCAGGCCTCACATGAAAGACTGCCCTCTACTAGAGAGAGCACTAGTTAAGACAGGTGCATTCATTATGTCCACAAAGCATACTGCATCTCTTCCGCTCCATTTGGTGTAAGGTTTCAACAGATAGCTACAGCAGTTCATAACCAGCTTTAAAAATCACCTTCTCTTGCGAGTCCACAGATGCTTCTTGCAGCTCGGGAGCAGCAGCAGCAGCGGCGGCGGCGGGAGCAGCATCATCATTATTATTCCCACCTTCTGCTTCATTTTCACTTGGCTGAAAATTTATTTATTGGCTTATTTTCAAGATTTTTTTTTTTTACAATTCATATACAAAACAGTGCTATTCAAAAACAATGGTAAAGAAAATAATATGATATATGAATTTCAAGCAATTTCAAACAATTAAAATAATAAAGATATATATAAAAACATTGAGAACACTGCAGACTAAAGAAACTGAGTGCTAATAATGCATTGAAAAATTAAGAAAATTTCAAGTCATAAGGTATATTCTACCATCAGAAAAATTAATAAACGTCGTCTTACCCTAAATAGACTACTAATTATGTGATATATCAAATGAACAAATCCACAAGGGCCGAGGGCATCATTGGTGGGGATGGGAGGGCATCATTGGTGGGGATGGCAGGGCATCATTGGTGGGGATGGGAGGGCATCATTGGTGGGGATGGCAGGGCATCATTGGTGGGGATGGCAGGGCATCATTGGTGGGGATGGGAGGGCATCATTGGTGGGGATGGCAGGGCATCATTGGTGGGGATGGCAGGGCATCATTGGTGGGGATGGCAGGGCATCATTGGTGGGGATGGCAGGGCACCATTGGTGGGGATGGCAGGGCATCATTGGTGGGGATGGCAGGGCATCATTGGTGGGGATGGCAGGGCACCATTGGTGGGGATGGCAGGGCATCATTGGTGGGGATGGCAGGGCATCATTGGTGGGGATGGCAGGGCATCATTGGTGGGGATGGCAGGGCATCATTGGTGGGGATGGCAGGGCATCATTGGTGGGGATGGGAGGGCATCATTGGTGGGGATGGGAGGGCATCATTGGTGGGGATGGCAGGGCATCATTGGTGGGGATGGCAGGGCACCATTGGTGGGGATGGCAGGGCATCATTGGTGGGGATGGGAGGGCACCATTGGTGGGGATGGCAGGGCACCATTGGTGGGGATGGCAGGGCACCATTGGTGGGGATGGCCGGGCACCATTGGTGGGGATGGCAGGGCACCATTGGTGGGGATGGGAGGGCACCATTGGTGGGGATGGGAGGGCACCATTGGTGGGGATGGGAGGGCACCATTGGTGGGGATGGCCGGGCACCATTGGTGGGGATGGCCGGGCACCATTGGTGGGGATGGCAGGGCACCATTGGTGGGGATGGCAGGGCACCATTGGTGGGGATGGCAGGGCACCATTGGTGGGGATGGCAGGGCACCATTGGTGGGGATGGCAGGGCACCATTGGTGGGGATGGCCGGGCACCATTGGTGGGGAAGGTTCCAAACCCTCATCACGGACCTTGTGGATTTGTTCTCCTGTACTACATTCTCACTGCTTTGACTTAGTATAATCTTACCTTTTCTTTAGATTCTTCTTGAGGCTCTTGGACTAACAGGGATTTTATAACGGGAACTGATCCATTAGGTCGGGTTATGTGCCTTGCCGAGAGGGAGACGCGTTCTAATTCACAAGGTGACAGCAAATATAGGGCCTCACCACGGTTACTGAACACCACACTATTGATGCCGCTAAAAAAGTAGAAAGAATACAAGTCACACAATAATACTGTACCGGAAAAATGTAACATTTATATTAGATTTATTAACAAGCGTGTGCAACATACACAAAATATTTATTTATATTTTCCTAGCAAACATTTCTACCCATACAGTCAACCTGTGACTTTATATACACAATAATTAAATAATTCTCTCTCGTTCAGCTTTCGAAGTTTGGATGTTTAATTACTCGAGTCACTCGAAAAATTCACTATAATTTTGCAGCTTACAATGTTCTTGCTACACTCATATCACCAATGCTCTTCCATAACACTGCTTATATTTTTATCCTCAATTTGATTCCTTGAATTCTTTGGAAAAAAAACTAAATTTGTCAAAACCTTTCTGCACCTAAACTTAATATTGAACACACATTCACATTCTCTGGAGGAAATGTAGTACTTGGCTTTATCACTACACACTTCTTCTCTGACTTACCATCCTGTAAACCATGCTGGCACCATACTTGAGCCTTCACTTGCTGCAACTCACATGTCCCTTGCATCCACTTCAAATACTTCTCACTATTCCTAACATGTTGGTTATTCATAGCCTGCCTCTCACACTCTATACTTCACAATGCATTAGCTTTCAACAAAGCCTTGCATATAAGTATGTGGTTTTAAGTTAGAAATTTAAGAGGTAAATGAAAGCGAGATCAAACTCCCAACTCAGGATCTAATATTTGAATACATTTCACTGATTCTTAAATGCAATTTTGCAAAATAGATTAATATAGCACATGTATCAGAAATTTAAAGTAAAGCAAATAGTCAGCACTTTTTCCTAATGTTACGGGTTGCAGAATCTGCTTCAGTACTAACATAAAATACAGTATAGTACATTATGTAGTACTATACACAAATTTGCTTTCATGGCACCATAAGAGCAATTATTTGTAAACAAGATGCTACTTGTTTCCCTAAATCTCAAAGATTCTAGCAAGTAGAGGCAGCATCAACATAAATGTTAAAGAGGAAAAATTTGTATTTTTTGAGGCAACTAGAACTATTTTCCATAAGCTGCAAGTTTGTTTTGTGCAGGTCTGTAATTTGCATTTTTTTTTCAGAAATTAAAACCTAGCAGAAATCAAGAGGCCACCTGTGCAAAAATAATTTTTTGCATAAAATTCTAATCATCATGAACTGTCAATTTTCAGTACAATGTCAGATGCTCATATACTATACTAGATAGATAACTTGGAACAAGGAGGTTCAGACCCAATTTGAAAATACCAGGATATTTTTTGACCAGACCACACACTAGAAGGTGAAGGGACGACGACGTTTTTGTCTGTCCTGGACCATTCTCAAGTCGATTGTGATGAGGAAGTAGTCTTATTCCTACTACAATTCCCTCTACTACACCTTACCTCGCTCCTCACCTCTCTCTTGCCTATTTATTGCCTGCATCTACTTCCTCATCACACCATCTGGTCACCACTTGGTCCGGGAGACATCTCCCGTCACGCAGGGTGCAGTCGCGCCTCCACAGATCTCCAGTATCAGCTCTTGATACTGGTAATGGCTCAAAAGGGCCACCACTTACAGGCTATTCATGCCCGTGCCATCTCTTGGGTGGCTTAATCTTCATCAATCATTCCTCATCACAATCAACTTGAGAATGGTCCAGGACAGACCAAAACGTCGTCGTCCCTTCACCTTCTAGTGTGTGGTCTGGTCAACATACGTTAGCCATGTTATTGTGACTCATCACCTGCACCTCAGGAAATGCAGAGCATTCAGACAAAAACTTGTCATTTATCTCTAAATACATAGGAGTACTGTATTCACTTCTCCTACCACCTACCATATATTATAATTATATTATGTTAATATAATATAATATTAATATAAAATGATATAATAGAATATAATAGAATAAAATAGAATAGAACATAATATAAAATATAATATTAACAAGGAGCTCAGCTACAATTATTTTGAACTATGGCTGCTCAACAACAATTCTCATGGACAATGAAAAATGGCCTATGGGAAAAATGACAAAATTTAATACAACTAATCAACACGACATGAACGTTATTCAGAGTTACAAAATGAAACGGTTCAATACTTACTTAATATCTTCCCTTTTTATGTATGGTGTGTACAATTGCCTTCGACAGTCAGGCAAAGAATACAAAGAAAAATCTCCCATGTTGGTCATAGCCATAAAGCAGGACTCCTGGTAATTTTCATCTACAGAAGATACAAATTCTGCATAGCCTATCTTACGGACTCTGGAACCTTCGTGCGCCGTAAGTTTGAATTTGCAGAATGGTTTCAAGTACGGTAATGTAAATACCTGAAAAAAATATATAAGTATGCTCAATGCAGTACACTTTAAGATATACATGTACTGTACTTTATGAATACAGTAAGGGAAATTCAAAACGTTTCCATATGATGAACCAGTACAAGTTCATGCAAAGACCACACCTGCACACAGACCACACCTGCACACAATGTCTGCATACAGACCACACCTGCACACAGACCACACCTGCACACAGACCACACCTGCACACAATGCCTGCACACAGACCACACCTGCACACAATGCCTGCACACAGACCACACCTGCCATAATGCCTGCACACAGACCACACCTGCACACAGACCACACCTGCACACAGACCACACCTGCACACAATGCCTGCACACAGACCACACCTGCACACAATGCCTGCACACAGACCACACCTGCACACAATGTCTGCATACAGACCACACCTGCACACAATACCTGCACACAGACCACACCTGCACACAATGCCTGCACACAGACCACACCTGCACACAATGCCTGCACACAGACCACACCTGCACACAATGCCTGCACACAGACCACACCTGCACACAATGCCTGCACACAGACCACACCTGCTCGCAATGCCTGCACACAGACCACACCTGCACGCAATGCCTGCACACAGACCACACCTGCACACAATGCCTGCACACAGACCACACCTGCACACAGACCACACCTGCACACAGACCACACCTGCACACAGACCACACCTGCACACAGACCACACCTGCACACAATGCCTGCACACAGACCACACCTGCACACAGACCACACCTGCATGCAATGCCTGCACACAGACCACACCTGCACACAGACCACACCTGCACACAATGCCTGCACACAGACCACACCTGCACACAGACCACACCTGCACACAGACCACACCTGCACACAGACCACACCTGCACACAGACCACACCTGCACACAGACCACACCTGCACACAGACCACACCTGCACACAGACCACACCTGCACAGAGGCCATGTCAAAGAAACAGACACCATTTACTAACATTTAATACAATAGACAGATAATATTGCTGCTGGATTGTAATAATAAATTTACTCGTAGAAAATGAGGCACATTGGAAATTTCCTCGGAAGAGAACACAGATATCATTGCCATATGTCGCCATTAAATTCACCACCTAATATTGGGAATCAATCTTAACACTATCGCTCGCTTTGGACACCGATCACGTCCATTTTTTTTCTCTTGTGTCCTAGCCGTGGACAGGACTCGCGTCCACTACAAAACTATTTGTATAAAATTCATTTTTTATCCGAGCGACCTCAGGATGGTCTCAAAATAAGCACCTTTAGAATGCGCACAATTTGATACCAAAATGTAACACGAAACTTGATGTCAAAACACTTGAAAGATTATAAATACGTTTTTGGGTCTAAATTTTACATTTTAAAATATTTGTTAAAATTCTATTTATTGTGCTATTATTATGGGACTAGTTTTAAAATGCCCACCTTTATATTGTGAACAATTTGATACCAAAATGAGCGATGTAACATGAAAATTGATGTTATCAAACTGAACGAGTATACACATTAGGTTGTGGTGTGCAAATTGATGCTCGTTCACGGGTAACTTTAGGCTTTGCTGCGGGGAGTCTCGCCAGGCTTTTGGACATTATATGCATATACATCTGCAGGGAACTTAATTGCGAACACAATGATACCAAAATGAACGATGTAGCACGAGAATTAAGGTAAGAAAACTGAAACCAGTATACACATTTAGGCGTCGCCACACGCTCGCCCGCACCATTAGCCCCACGACGTCAAAGTCTGTGGTGCGCGCGTGGCACGCGTGATAGTGTTAATACAGCAGTCTCTTGACTGTAAACATCATAAAAACATTTCCCTTGAACAATCTTAACTATCAGTACTAAAATATATTAAATTTAAGCCTCTTTCCACTTCTTGACGACATCTGGACAAGATGCTTGATGAGTCAGTGGGAGGGAGGCCAGCCAGTAGTCGTCATTAAATTTTAACCTAACAACAAGTCTTGCTGGAGCAGAGCAGCTCTACAATTAATCCCCTTTGACGTAGTGCTATGGGATGTAAAGTGCTCCTATTATCAACACATTCATAGTCTACTAATAAGGAAAGTGTCCTGATACCGAAACCCGTTGATTACCTATTCATTCCTGGCCAGAAATGTAGGAGATTAGGGTAAACCGGTTAGGATGCTAGCGAGCAAAACTAACAAGGTAAATATTACTTGGATGTTATCTTGATCTTGAGTTATCTTGAGATGATTTCGTGGCTTTAGTGTCCTCGCGGCCCGGTCCTCGGCCAGGCCTCCACCCCCAGGAAGCAGCCCGTGACAGCTGACTAACACCCAGGTACCTATTTTACTGCTAGGTAACAGGGGCATAGGGTGAAAGAAACTCTGCCCATTGTTTCTCGCCTGGGATCGAACCCAGGACCACAGGATCACAAGTCCCGCGTGCTGTCCGCTCGGCCGACCGGCTCCCAGTTATCTCATAAATAACAATACTTCCCCTGATATAACTGTCATATTTAGGATTACTGCTATAATTGTGAGTGCCCTTTGATAGGTGTAATTGAAGAAGAAGAAGAACTAATAATAATTATCTAGCAACTAGTACATCACTGTGGGTGACGTCAGCATCACCCACAGGAGGAGTATTGACTGGTGTGTTTCATCCGTGTTCATATCTGGTTGTCTAGGCCATAATCATCCATACAGATAAGCTGTATTAAATTTTAGTTACCAATATATGTAGTTAATACTGTAGTGAATGTCTACTAATCAATAATTTTGATTAATAAATTATATATATAAATAATTTAATGAACCCTCCAGAATGTGTAGAAAGCAATTTGTGAAACTTTAATTAAAAATCACACAGTCCACTAACAAAATAAACGTAAAAATAAATCACTATATAAATTACTATATAACTTAATATAAAGTAGAATTCATTAATATATATTGCAAAATATAAATCTCACAAGTCAGTTTCCCCCCAAAGATCACACCTGCATATACAATGCCTGCACACAGACCACACCTGCACACACATACACCAGTCCAGATGGAGTTTCACCATGAGTTCTGAGAGAATGTGCACCTGACCTTAGCATTCCAACTGATTTTTCAGGCATCCCTGTGTACAGGAGTTGTAGCTTATGTGTGGAAAAAGGCTAACATAGTTCCAATCTACAAAAGTGGAAACAGGGAAGACCCCCTTAATTATAGACCTGTATCATTGACAAGTGTAATAGTCAAAATATTGGAAAAAATAATTAAAACTAAATGGGTAGAACACCTGGAGGAAAACGATATAATATCAGACAGAGAGTATGGTTTTCGATCTGGAAGATCCTGTGTAATGAACTTGCTCAGTTTTTATGATCGAGCCACAGAGATTTTACAGGAAAGAGATAGTTGGGTTGACTGCATCTATCTGGACCTAAAAAAGGCTTTCGACAGAGATCCCCATAAGAGGTTGTTCTGGAAACTGGAACATATTGGAGGAGTGACAAGTAAGCTACTAACATGGATGAAAAATTTCCTAATTGACAAAAATGAGGGATGTAATCAGAGGCAAGGTATCGGATTGGAGGAATGTTACGAGTGGAGTACCACAGGGTTCAGTTCTTGCACCGGTAATGTTCATTGTCTACATAAACGATCTACCAGTGGGAATACAGAATTACATGAACATGTTTGCTGATGATGCTAAGATAATAGGGAAGATAAGAAACCTAGATGAATGTCATGCCCTTCAAGAAGACCTGGACAAAATAAGTATATGGAACAAGACTTGGCAAATGGAATTTAATGTGAATAAATGCCATGTTATGGAATGTGGAATTGGAAAGCATAGACCCCACACAACCTATAAATTATGTAATTACCTAAGTGTAGTTACAGGATGAGAGCTACGCTCGTGGTGTCCCGTCTTCCCAGCACTCTTTGTCATATAACGCTTTGAAACTACTGACGGTCTTGGCCTCCACCACCTTCTCCCCTAACTTGTTCCAACCGTCTACCACTCTGTTTGCGAAAGTGAATTTTCTTATATTTCTTCGGCATCTGTGTTTAGCTAGTTTATATCTATGACCTCTTGTTCTTAACGTTCCAGGTCTCAAGAAATCTTCCCTATCGATTTTATCAATTCCTGTTACTATTTTGTATGTAGTGATCATATCACCTCTTTTTCTTCTGTCTTCTAGTTTTGGCATATTTAATGCCTCTAACCTCTCCTCGTAGCTCTTGCCCTTCAGTTCTGGGAGCCACTTAGTAGCATGTCTTTGCACCTTTTCCAGTTTGTTGATGTGCTTCTTAAGATATGGGCACCACACAACTGCTGCATATTCTAGCTTTGGCCTAACAAAAGTCGTGAACAATTTCTTTAGTATATCGCCATCCATGTATTTAAAAGCAATTCTGAAGTTAGAAAGCATGGCATAGGCTCCTCGCACAATATTCTTTATGTGGTCCTCAGGTGATAAGTTTTCTATCTAGAACCACCCCTAGATCTCTTTCTTTATCAGACTTCTTTAAAGATTTCTCACATAATATATAGGTTGTGTGGGGTCTATGTTCTCCTATTCCACATTCCATAACATGGCATTTATTAACATTAAATTCCATTTGAAAAGTGGCGCTCCATGTACTTATTTTGTCCAGGTCTTCTTGAACGGCATGACAATCATCTAAGTTTCTTATCCTTCTTATTATCTTAGCATCATCAGCAAACATGTTCATATAATTCTGTATACCAACTGGTAGATCATTTATGTAGACAATAAACATCACTGGTGCAAGAACTGAACCCTGTGGTACTCCACTTGTGACATTTCTCCAGTCCGATACATAGCCTCTGATTTCTGCCCTCATTTTTCTATGTCAGAAAAATTTTCATCCATGTTAGAAGTTTACCTGTCACCCCTCCAATATCTTCCAGTTTCCAGAACAACCTCTTATGTGGAACTCTGTCGAAAGCCTTTTTTAGGTCCAGATAGATGCAGTCAACCCAACCATCTCTTACCCTGTAATATCTCTGTGGCTCGATCATAGAAACTGAGTAAATTTGATACACAGGATCTTCCAGATCGAAAACCATACTGTCTGTCTATTATATCATTTCTCTCCAGGTGTTCTACCCATTTAGTTTTGATTAGTTTTTCCAATACTTTCACTATTACACCAGTCAATGATACAGGTCTATAATTGAGGGGGTCTTCCCTGCTGCCACTTCTGTAGATTGGAACTATGTTAGCCTGTTTCTACACATTTGCTATGACTCCTGTACATAGGGATGCCTGAAAATTCAGGTGAAGTGGAATGCTGAGCTCAGATGCTCATTCTCTCAGAACCCATGGTGAAACTCCATCTGGGCCAGCTGCTTTCTTCTTACTGAGCTCCTTTAGCATATTTTCCACTTCATCTCTATTTTCCACTTCACAGCCTACTATGCAAGGCCCAATTTGCCTAATAAGCCAAGTTATATATATATATATATATATATATATATATATATATATATATATATATTATATATATATATATATATATATATATATATTATATATATATATATATATATATATATATATATATCTATCTATATCTACAAGAGCAAGATTTAAATGTCCCATGGCTACACGGGGGGGTCACTTCAGCTTCCTCAGGGATCTAGCAAACAGACGCCATTTAAAAAAAAATTGTGGGCAACATTCCCAGGTTTGAGACCCTCAGTACTGAGTGAGCAACCAAGGCTGGCATATGCTGCATGAACTAACAGCACAGCTATTCAGCTTGTGACCACAGCATTGCCTAAAAATGTCAATATATGTAACTGCTATTTAGCAATGATAATATTACAAAAAGAGCCTAACTGTGATAAAAACTGTGTACAATGTTTAGATATCAGTGAACACAATGCTGTTAAAGATGTTCAGTTTGAAGGCAGCTAACCACAGCATGCTGTCATTGTTTGGTCCATCTAAGAATCTTGAAATGACGTCTCATGTTCCTTTACAAAATAAACTTGTGGAAAATTATTCATTAACAGGAGTTAGTGACCACGATTTTGAGAATAGCAGCATTGTGGTGAGAATTAGCGCTGTGTGTAGTGTCGGGAGGAGGAATCTTGGTGAGGGAGGGAGAGGTGGCGTCGTCTGCTGACTCTGTATGGTGTCCTCTGTTATTGTCTGAACTTGCCATACCAGCTTATTAGTTCACTATGGTGAACATAAATGTAGATACTTATATACAAGATGTGTATATAGTATAATAACAGCAAAAGGGATATAGTGGGAGGAGCCAGTTTGGTGAAGGAGACAGCATCGTCTGCTGGCTTGTGTGTGACTTCGTCATGCAGTGTATGGTGGCCACTATGGTGTTTGGACACCATACCAGCTTAGTTGTATAGTTATGGTGAATAAAACATGTAGATACTTATATATAATGTGTGTGTATAGTGTAATAACACCACAAACTGTGTTATGGGAGGAAGAATGTTGGTGAGTGAGGTGTTGAAGAAGGGAGGAAGGTACTGTCTCCTGGCTGATGTGTGGCAGCTACTCTTGTTGTTTGGACTCACTAAACCAACTTAGTGGTTTGCCTCATCCAATCTTTATCAAGATTAACTAAAGCCCTTATAGTCAAACATTCATGTATAAAACTGTATGTGGTGGGCATAAACCCCAAATATTAGTATCCTATATGTCTACTTTTTAGACAAATTATCAAGAAGTTTTAAGTTCTCCATATACAACAAGAGTATATATATGCATAACCCAGGCCTCACCCATAACTAAAGTCATCCATAGGATCCCATTTATATACTGTAAATAAAGTAAAGCTTAATTTTGATTAAGCACCTAAATTAATTTAAGAGAATTGCATATTTAAAAATACTGAACCAATATTTTTAACATTTCATCCCCAATTTACCGTGAAATTCCTTATTAAAATCAACCAAACAGCAATACTATAATTTATTTTTGTAAATTACATGAACAGTTATACAAATATATATATAAGACATTGGGATGTGTTGCTCTACTGTATTATTATTCATTAGAAGCATTGATGTAGAAAGACACTGAGATGAAAGCTAATCATTTGTAGATGATTTGCCCGCAAGGGCTTTATCAAGAGTGACTAAAGCCCTTATAGTCAAAAGTTTAAACTTTGTTATTTTTTACTCTTTCTACTAAATCTACTCTCTATTGATGGTGTTTTTCTACATCGTTGTCAGCACTTGGTGCACTCTTCAACCAACACAAGTGTTACTTACCTTAAACTGTTCTTCTGAGCATATCAAGACTCTGTGTGGCATGTTTGTATTAGGTCCCGGGGCTGCCTCTTTCTTGACTGCCATTGGTTGAGGGAAGGGTCTACTGGCACCATCAAGGATGCACACACTTATAACAGGCGCTCCATGCTTCAAGTGTATTTCTTTACCTAGCTGCACACTTAGCGGAACGTCTCCTCGTTTCTCGGACGGTGGAATGGAGATGGTGAATACAAAAATGGCCCCACTGTTAGTGCCAGCCCATAGTGTGGCTGACATTGCCTGTGCTGAAATGTTTCAAAGTACATATCATGATGCTGTTTTTCTGTTTTGGTTTTACCTGGGAACCAAATGTAATTGTTTACCATTTAGTCATACCAAATGATAGTCATTCTCCAATTTGTAGATATAAAGTAGTGTATATAATTACCATTAAATGTATAACCCATAAAATAATTAAAAACAAATTTTAAAAACATTTTTTGGTGAGGGGCATGGCAATTTCTATTTGTTTGCAATTTCTGGTCAAATAAATACATTGACTCACTTCACTGAAAGTCAATCCAGTCAATACAATGATATTACTATTAGAACAGAATCCTTCCACTGAATCCAGATTTTTGACAGACCTCCACAGAACAAGCTAGGAAAGTAGACCTCCCTCATTTTGTGGGGACATAAATGAACCAGTTATGTTTTCTTAACACACTAGTGGAAATGTGGTAATTCATCTGAAGTAGATTAGACTGTCACAAACTAGCACTGCTTTCTCAGCAAGAACTGGGTGGTTAGGGCTGCAGATGGGTGGTAATGGTGGTGGTTAGGGCTGCAGGTGGGTGGTGGTGGTTAGGGCTGCAGATGGGTGGTAATGGTGGTGGTTAGGGCTGCAGGTGGGTGGGTGGGTGGTGGTTAGGGCTGCAGGTGGGTGGTGGTGGTTAGGGCTGCAGATGGGTGGTAATGGTGGTGGTTAGGGCTGCAGGTGGGTGGGTCGTGGTGGTTAGGGCTGCAGATGGGTGGTAATGGTGGTGGTTAGGGCTGCAGATGGGTGGTAATGGTGGTGGTTAGGGCTGCAGGTGAGTGGGTGGTGGTGGTTAGGGCTGCAGATGGGTGGTAATGGTGGTGGTTAGGGCTGCAGGTGGGTGGTGGTGGTGGTTAGGGCTGCAGGTGGGTGGTGGTGGTGGTTAGGGCTGCAGGTGGGTGGTGGTGGTGGTGGTTAGGGCTGCAGGTGGGTGGTGGTGGTGGTGGTTAGGGCTGCAGGTGGGTGGTGGTGGTGGTGGTTAGGGCTGCAGGTGGGTGGTGGTGGTTAGGGCTGCAGGTGGGTGGTGGTGGTGGTGGTGGTTAGGGCTGCAGGTGGGTGGTGGTGGTTAGGGCTGCAGGTGGGTGGTGGTGGTGGTGGTTAGGGCTGCAGGTGGGTGGTGGTGGTGGTTAGGGCTGCAGGTGGGTGGTGGTGAGTGGAGAGGTTGGACCATGTTATACTAACAGAATGATAGGGGAAATATCAGGTGAAATTGGAGAACCCTAAAATGAACATATTAAATTTTAGAAAAGAGCTTTGCATTCTGACCCCAATCTAAATATGCCCAATAAATTACAGAAGTAATTTATGTTATCAATATAATGTGATAAATTAATGAGAATCTGGCTTTTGTTGGGAAGATACAAGAAAATATAAAATGTTCTACTTATTCAGCAATGTAGACCTTGTTTACTAGGCCTAGTACTGTAGAGCAATTCTCGTTACTAGGTATGATATATTCAGTACTGCATTTCACTTACACAATACTGTACTGTATATTAAAAAATGCCTTTATAACCAGTACACTGTAAAGCATAGCATACACACACCTGCTAAATCTTAACTTAATTTTCTCAAGATGCAAGAAGACAATGCCATAAGACTTACTATTTGCGATGAAGCATTTTGTGAGGTGAAGGCAGCGAACCATGGAACCAATATAGTCACTGCTATGTGAACGTGCCTCAACAGCTCTCTCCACTGGCTTCAGCCCATCTTCATTACCAACTGCTGCAGCTGCTCCCGTGCTACCAAAGGGTAGGGTAAAGGTTAGCCTATGACTAAGGGTACTACCACGACTATTTGGAGCCTTACGAACTATATCAGGGGTTGACTGCATACTTTGCAAATCAAATACTAATGACTCCACTTCTGAATCAGGGAATTGAGGGGGTTCTGGGCTTATGGCCTTAAGTGACTTTTGAATAGCAGGGTTAGTGTTATCGGAAGGATGAGGATGTGATTCGGGAGGAATTACAGGGTCACTCTGAGGAGGCACTGATGTAGGAGTGTCATCTATATAGCTGCTAATACTAGGGTGACGAGTCTCTAAGTCAGATACTTCTACAGTAGACTCCTGTGATCCTGCTAAATCAATTTCTTGCACAGGTGCACTTTGTCTTTTTTCTCTGTCAGTACGTCGGCTGAAGGGACGCAGTATTATTTCACTTCTCTGTTTTAAAAACTGTTTGAACTTTCCTGTATTGGTATTTCCATCAGGCAGATTACCATCTTCTTTTGAATCAAAGCTTACAATATTAGTACCTGTTACAGCTAGCTCATAGCTTGGCGAACGTTGAACTTTAACATCTTTACTCTCATGAGTAACCGTTTTCTTCTCTGAAGCATCAGCATCTTGGGCTTTACATTCTTTTGGGCCTCTCAGAAACAAATGAAAAGTGCGTTTCCGTTGTTCCTTGTCCTGATATTTGCTGGGACTTTCAGTATTTATGTGAGCAGGAGAACTTTCAAGGGAACCAGGACTAGCTTGCCTCTCACTCTGACTACGGCTAACTATCCATAGCTTACGAGGACGAGTCAAAGATTGAGATTTAGCCTGAGATTCTTTTATATCTGGGGGCTGGATGCACTCGGGAATAATTATCTCTTCACTTAAAGGACGTTGCCTGAAAGCCAACATTAATTTCTGACGTCGTGATAGGGTAGATTCTTTTGGGGACTGCTCCTTACTATCAGCTGCTTCTTGCTCTTTCACTTTAGCTGAAGGATCAATGGCCTCCGATTTGGAACGACATAAAAGCCTGCGGAGCGATCCTTCCCTCGACTCTCCTGGTTCAACACCCTCAACCTTTGCAACCTGTTCTTCATTTTCACGACGTTGGAGCCAATCTCGTAATTTACTGACTCCAATCTTTGGCGTCAACACTGGTGAGGATACAGGATGCTCTGCCTCATCCAAATTTTTTGAGTTAAAGGTACTATTATCTTTCTCTTTCTTTTTAGAGCTATCTTTGAATATTTTTGGAGTTACATAATAAAAGAAGGGAACTGGCTCTGTTATGGGAGAATCTTCATTCTTATCAATACTACTTTCCTTCTCAATTCCCAAAATCTTCCCCTTCTGAGAATCCTCAATTATATCAGCTCTGGGCTTCTCTTCTGAAGCCTGAGAGTCTTGAACAGAAGATTGGACATGCAGTTCTTGTGACTGAGAGAATGATATTTGAGTCTTTGCTTGAAGTGAATGTGTACTACCACCAGTTTCCCCCATCTCTGCCTCTGTGTCCTGCTCTCCCTCCCCTTCATCACTCATATTAAATGCTTCCTCACTCACTTCCTCATCGGGGCTGCATGAAACATGGAAGCATGCATGTCATCACATTAAAAAAATAAAAATTGAAACTTAAGCTATTTGTAAAAGAGGATGCACAGCCTTTCCTGTGAGAGGTCAAATTGTTAAAGAAATAATGAACTTTTGGTAAGCCACTTGTTTCATGCATTGAAGCTAAAAAATCAAATTTACTGGTGATGGTTAAAATACAGTACTGTGTTGGGCAGAAACAGTACATTTAAACAACATACATTCACTCCAAGTTTCTGCATTCTGCCCATACAAAAAAGAAAGAAAAAAGTGAAGGTCCAGCAGCAAAAAATAGTGGCATTCCTCTGTATTACCAATCACTGCTGCCACTGAAATATAACAAACAAAAGGAACAGAACTTAAAGTGCTAGATAAGCACTGCCTTCATCATGCCTACAACAGCTGCTACCAGAAATAAGAAGCAGGGAAAGCCAATCGTTGCAATTTCATTGCGCTCACATTTACCTAGATGGCTCTTGGTCTTCCTCGTGTGACTCATCGCTGGTATCACTAACTATATCGTGGTCCACCCTAGAGGGGTGGGTGTGGGGTTAAGGTTATCAAAGGCATTCCATTTCACACAAGGGGCATGTTAAAAGTCATTTCTTTTAATATAAATAAGCATTTTAATTTCCAGATTACTACTATATACCTCTGTCAATTACACTTCAAAAGTTTTTTTTTTCTTACACACAATCAATCGGCAACGAAACTGTCCAAACACTCATTTTTCATAATTATCCTGTGACAGAAAATTCACAAAAAATATATAATGTGGTATCTACACTGAAACACATTTTAAGGCCTATGACAACATTTCCTCCCTACAGTCCTTTGATGAGCAGTGCCACAATGTTCAAGATTAAATTAAGTATCTACACTGAAATAGTTAAAACCCATACAGATGTAATTTATTAACTGATTTAAAAGCAATGCCATCAGGAAAGGAGGATAGGTGTGGCATTTGAAATAAACATTAAAGAGTAAAATTGCTAACCACATTAACATGGGACAAAACTTCATTCATTTGGGCCATCGGAACCTTGAACGCAGAGTAAAGCAATGCTCAAGAAAGTCAAAAGGCTAGAAAGATTTAATTGAGTGTATATAAGAGAAAACAAGCACATATCAAACAAAGAAGTGGATGAGTAGAAGGAGAAGATGCACAATTTCTTGTTAAATATTGAAGAAACATGTAGCAGACTTGTATCCAACTATTGATACAACTCGGGGAGCACGAATTAAAATCAATATGACTGACTATGCTTATGCCACTGGGAAAAAATAAATCAATAAGTAAATACAATTTCGTAACCTAATGATGTTTCCTGGGGGGGAGCCCCTTCGGCTCCCCGGAGCTATCCGGGCTGATATGAATGTATTAGACCCTGGCATCAAAGCGAATGGAGTTCTTAGGCCTACCAGGGACCACAAGCCAGAACCTGGCCCCCTCACAGAGGCACGAGGAGCAATGGCTTATAGTCCCCCCCCCCCTCCCCCCCCCCCCGTGTAGTTGGAAGCATTCTATGTTTGCTATCGACCAGGTCAGGCACCCAAATAGGTAGGCGCCCCAAAACAAACCCTATCTGGTTAAAAATTGCTACTGAAAGTCGAACTAGTGGACAGAACTCCCCAAACTAAAATGAGCATGATGTCACAACTCTCACCGCGCTGCTGTCTGCGCAGCTCCCCCCTCCCCAGGATGAGGCAGGGGTAGACCCAGACCCCCGTGCCAGCTATCCACCCTCAGTTCTGTGGCTGATGTAAGACCTGGGGGTCATGCGACTCTGGCTCCAGACGTTTTCCAGTGATGTGCGTTGTGGTGTGGTCCTGTCCTGTGGTAGTGTGGGAGCCAAGAATAATTTCACCAGTACTCGGGGCTGTGTATGCCTAGGGTTACCTTCCCTAGGTCCCCTGTAAGTACTGCCCTTGTGGCTTGAGGTTCCCTTCCACAAGTCAGGATCTACAAGTTGACCCTTCCACAAGTCAGGACCTACCTCTGCCATGGTCTTTTGCTGCTTAGTTTGTTTGCCCACCTTTGGAGTCAGCTGGGGTGTTTCATGCACCCATTTGCCTCTGGGTAGGAGATGACTTCATCACTGGTAGGGACGCAAGGTACTGTGCAGCTAGTTTTCACCATATAACAGTGTCCACCTAGCAACGTTGTACTCGTGCTTTTTTTTTTTCCTGCCTGGTGGAGAGTCTGCCCTCAGTGTTGTTGAATCTTATCTATTAGTATTCTTGGTGGTCCTTCGCTAGGTCCCTGTGAGTGTACACGTCATGGGGGTTCAGCAATTAGTAGTTCGCTTGGTAATTTGGGGCGCTAATTAGCCGTATCTTGCCTGGGCTTTCCTTAGCAGTGTCTAAGGGCCCCTGGAAATGCCCACTGGGGCTCAGTGGTCTGATGGATGCATCCCCTGGGGTCCCATCTCGCTTCGTGCGAGTTTGAAGTTTGCTCTGTTCCCTTGTCTCATGTTGACACTCGCCTGCTGTACCTCCATCATGCTGCCTGTTGGGTTGGTGACACCTTCAACCCTCCAGGTTGAAGGTGTCACCAGTGCTGAGTTTGGTGCCGAATTTGGGTGCAGGCGACTTTGGCATTGCATGCACGTTTTAGGTTGCTGCAGTGTGCTAAGTTGGTTGCTCACCTGGATGCCCTGAGGCTGCTCTGTTTTGGTTATTGGGGGTGTTAGTTGTCTCGACTTTGGTTTCATCCGTGCCCCCCTTGTCCTTCCCTTGCTGTTGTTTGTCTTGTTCTTTCCCCCCTTTCACCTGGCTCTGAAGCATCTGAGGGTTTCAGAGTCGGGGCAGGGTTTATTTGGTGGCGAGACTCGGACAGTTTCAGGGGACGCCCCCATCCGGTGTGGCAACAGAGGCATTCGAGCCTGTTCCTCCAGCCGGTACTTCTGGGTCTGACCTGTGGGCCCCCTTCTTTCCTGCTTTTCCAGTGCACTCTGCCTTTTCTTTTGAAGCAGAGGGTTTGGAGGACAGCTTAGCCCCAGGGCCTGGTGTGGAGAGAAGCTAACTTGAAGGGTTTGGGCCCCATTTGATCCTGCTTGGGTTTTGTTGTTACAGGGGGTGGGGTTTTCTTATCCTCCCTCCCTGTACGAGATTGATATGGCGTAAGTTTCTCCCCAGATTCAGTTCAAGGTTCCCTTGGGTTCTTCAGTCCCTTCCTTCCGAAGGTTTTCAGCCTCCCGCATCTCGCCTCATGAGGTGCAGGAGGCCCTTGTGGCTTACCTCGTGCATGACCCAAATTATGCCTCGATAATGGATCCTGCCTCTTTTGAATTCAGTTCTTCCTTTCCTTACTGGGTGGGTTACAAGGTTCCAAGCATGTGGCATACGTTGTCGGTCCCACATGCTTGAGTGGCGAGAGGCTCTTACCGTTGTTCAGGTTTACCTGGGGGAGGCGAGTTTGAACGCCTCATTGCATGTTTGTTCGCCCCTGCCCTTCCGCGGGATGTCGGCCCGGTGCAGCTTCACATGTAGGTTCTCTCCATTTTGGCGACTCTGGTAGCTGAGGGCTTGTGTGCCCATGACCATTTGGCTTCGGTCCTGCATTTTTTTCCCCTTCTCGAACTGTCTTTGGACTGGCTTGAGGAGGATGTGGAGGCGCTGGGTGCCGATCCTGGGTCTGGTGTGCTGGTCTCAGCTGTGCGGGCGTCAGCTGCCCTGTTGAAGCTGTTTGCACCGATCCTGCAGGAGGAAGTGTCTGTTCTTTGCGTCTCATCTTGCGTGCTGTCAGGCGGTGCTTGCTCCGTCTTTGGAATCCACTTGGGGCCATGGCTTTTGGGTTTTCTTTGCCTTTTTGTCCTTTGATGTTTGCAGTTTCTGCAAGCAGCGGCTTCTAGTTGTCGTCCCATGTCGGACTTGTTGGAACTCCAAGGAAGCTGTAGAGGTTCTTCCCAGAGTGGTCATGCCAGGGCTCAGGTTTCCCTCCGTCGTAGTAAGCCAGTCTCTGAGCCGGCGCAGCCTTCGAAGTCGGCGCAGTGATCGCTTTGGTCATAAAGGGCATTGGCCCTTTTGCAGTTCATCCCATTGATGGGGCGATAGAGGGGAGGCTCACATCGTTTGCCCACACCTGGTCTCACGATTTGTTGGCATTTCGGGTTGTTTCTTGCAGCCCACGGTGTCATTAGGTGGCTCCTCCTCCTAAAGGAGGTTCGGGGCTGGTAGGCCTCTTCTGCGCTCTGTCAGGTCAGCTTAGAGTGGGTTCGCTTGGGAGTGGTCGAAACATCCTTGTCCCTGAGGTACGTTTCCTGACTGTTTCGAGATGGGACACCATGAGCCTAGCTCTCATCCTGTAACTACATTTAGGTAATTACAGTGGTCTATGTCAGTTTACAATTGAGGGACCCAGGTTTATTACCCAGGCTGGACAGAAACAATTGGGCATGTTTCCTTTTGCCTAATGCTTCTGTTAACCTAGCAGTTAACCCTTACATTGCTGTAGCCTGGGCTGTAAATGGGGGTATTAGCTGGGGCTGGGCAAAAAAATATTTGAATTATGTGAAAATTAATATTAAATGTTAAACAAATCTCCAACTTATTGGCTTCAGCATCGTGAAAGTTTCATCCCAATATTTTCAGAAATGGATTTTAGACAATTTTTTTTTTTTTTTTTTTTTTTTTTTTTTTTTTTTTGAGATATATACAAGAGTTCTTACATTCTTGTGCAGCCACTAGTACGCGTAGCGTTTCGGGCAGGTCCCTGGAATACGATCCCCTGCCGCGAAGAATCGTTTTTTCATCCAAGTACACATTTTACTGTTGTGTTAAACAGAGGCTACAGTTAAGGAATTGCGCCCAGTAAATCCTCCCCGGCCAGGATACGAACCCATGACAGCGCTCGTGGAACGCCAGGCGAGTGTCTTACCACTACACCACGAAGACTGTTTTAAAAGATCTTCACTGGTTCTATTCTGCACTTTCTTCCATATCGTTCATTCCAGTACATTGTTATTTTACTGTGTAGATTAGGGACCTGGCCTTACAGTATATTCCATGTGTATATTATTTGGTATCTCTCTCGTCTCCTTTCTAGAGAGTACATTTGGAGAGCTCTGAGACAATCCCAATAATTTAGGTGCTTTATCGCGTCTATGCGTGCGGTATATGTTCTCTGTATTCCCTCTATTTCAGTAATCTCTCCTGCTCTGAAGGGGGAAGTGAGTACTGAGCAGTACTCAAGACGGGACAAAACAAGTGACTTGAAGAGTACAACCTTTGTATGAGAACTCTGGATTTGAAAGTTCTCGTAATCCATCCTATCATTTTTCTGGCTGACGCAATATTTGCTTGGTTATGCTCCCTAAATTTAGATCGTCGGACATCATTATTCCCAAATCTTTGACATGCTGTTTACCTATTATGGGCAGATTCGATTGTGTTTTGTACCCTGTATTATGTTTCAGGTCCTCATTTTTGCCATACCCGAGTACCTGGAATTTATCGCTGTTAAACATCATGTTATTTTCTGCTGCCCAATCAAAAACTTTGTTGATATCTGCTTGTAATTTTTCCATGTCTTCAGCAGCGGTAATTTTCATGCTGATTTGTGTGTCATCTACAAAGGATGACACGAAGCTGTGACTTGTATTTTTATCTATATCTGATATGAGAATAAGGAACAGCAGTGGTGCATGGACTGTACCTTGAGGTACAGAGCTTTTAACTGCGCTTGGACTTGATTTTATATGACTGACTGTTACTCTTTGTGTTCTGTTCGACAGGAAATTGAGTATCCAGCGTCCTACTTTACCAGTTATTCCCATTGACCTCATTTTGTGTGCAATCACTCCATGATCACATTTGTCGAATGCCTTTGCAAACTCTGTGTATACTTACTACATTTGCATTTTGCTTTTCTTCTAGAGCTTGTGATTTTGTCATAGTGATCGAGTAACTGTGACAAACAGGATCTTCCCACTTTAAATCCATGTTGTCCTGGGTTGTGTAACTCATTATTTTCCATAAAACTAGAAATCTGATTTCTAATCACTCTTTCAAAAACTTTTATTATGTGTGCACGTTTGGGCCAGTTAGGCCAGTTAGTGTAACTGGCCTATAATTTTTTGCCAAGGCTTTACTCCCCCTTCCCCCCTTGTACAAAGGAGCTATATCTGCAGATTTAAGTGTTGCTGGTATCTCCCCTGTATCTAGGCTCTTTCTCCATATTACGCTGAGCGCTCGCGCTACTGGTACTTTACATTTCTTTATGAATATTGAATTCCATGAGTCAGGCCCAGGAGCTAAGTACATGGGCATATTGTCAATTTCTCTTTCAAAGTCTTCTGAATTCGTGGTAATATCCGTTATATTATCTGCAGCTTGAATGTCATTCATAATGAAGCTGTCTGGGTCATCAACTTTCATGTTGTTTATTGGTGTGCTAAACATAGCTTTATACTGGCTTCTTAGAATTTCACTAATTTCTTTGGTTGTCCTCTGTGTACGTACTTTCAGTTGTAATTAAAGGTCCAATACTGGTGTAGGTTTTATATTTTGATTTTGCATATGTGAAAAAATATTTTGGATTTTTCTTTATCTCTTTCTCTTTTCTTTATCTATTTAGGGGGCCTCGTAGCCTGGTGGATAGCGTGCAGGACTCGTAATTCTGTGGCGCGGGTTCGATTCCCGCACGAGGCAGAAACAAATGGGCAAAGTTTCTTTCACCCTGAATGCCCCTGTTACCTAGCAGTAAATAGGTACCTGGGAGTTAGTCAGCTGTCACGGGCTGCTTCCTGGGGGTGGAGGCCTGGTCGAGGACCGGGCCGCGGGGACACTAAAGCCCCGAAATCATCTCAAGATAACCTCAAGATAGATCTCTTGAATAGCTTTCTGTTCTAATTCCATTTACTCAGCCTCGTATGATCACTTCAACGTTTGTTCTATTTCTTCGATCTCCCTGTTTAGGTTTATTTTCCTTGCTTGTGATAGTCGTGTCTGCCTAAGCATTTCCGTTATTTTTTTCCTTCTCCTGTACAGTCGTCTGTGTTCTCTTTCTAGAGTGGTCCTCTTTCTGACCCTCCTCACAGGCACGTGCTTCAAGCAGACCTTGTAAGCTTCAGCTGTCAGTTGAACTATTCCCTGTGTGGGAGTTTTGTTGCTTAAGACCGTCTCCCATTGAATGGTTGCAAGGTCTACATTTATTTTTTCCCAGTTGATCCTCTTATTGTTGAAATTGAATTGATTGAATATTCCTTCTCACTTGTTGGGTCTCTTAGACCTACTACCGTTATTTATGCTAGTTCGCACATCAATGAGCTTATGGTCTGAGTATGTAGTGTCAGAGATTGTAATGTCTCTGATTAGTTCATCATTGTTTGTGAATAGCAAGTCTAGTGTGTTTTCGTTCCTAGTTGGATCTGTGATCTGTTGATTGAGTGAGAATTTGTCACAATCTCAAAAGTTCTCTGACCTGTGGTTGGTTATTTCCCGGGTCATTCCCTGCTATGATATTTGTGTTTACCATTCTCCATCTTAGACTTGGTAAATTGAAATCTCCAATGAAGATAATATCTGGTGCTGGGTTCGCTAGATTATCAAGGATGTTCTTTATTTTGTGCATCTGCTCTGTGAATTCCTCAACCGTTGTATCTGGCGGTTTATATATTAGAATAATAATTAGGTTTAGTTTGTCTACCTTAATTCCAAGTACCTCTACCACCTCATTAGTTGAGTTTAGTAGCTCTGTGCATACCAGGTCCTTTTTAATATACAGACCTACTCCTCCATTTGACCTATTTTCTCTATCACATCTATATAAATTATAATTTGGAATCCAGATTTCACTATCCATGTAATCTTTCGTACAAGTTTCCATGAATGCCCCAAATATTAAGTTTGACTCTAAAAGGAGGCCATTTATGAACTTTACTTCATTTCTTGACTTTGATTTTAGACCTTGAATGTTTGCAAATATGAATGATTGTCTGTTTGTAAGTCAGTAAGTCTGTTTAATCATAATTAAACACATGCCAAGGCAAGCAAACCTTAAGCTTCTATAACAGATTTAATTATGTCTGGCAATGCAGCAGCAGCTGCCATGTCAGCACTTGCAGCTTCTCTCATCATTTTTATGATGTCATTTACTGAACTTGGCAAACTAGCCTTTACTGGCTCCAAGAGACCCAGCATCTGCCATGAAACTTTTTTTTTTAAGTGGTTGGTCGCAAGTTCATTCTTAACCTTTGCATGAATTACATTAGAATCTACAAGAACCAAATTTGAATTCATTTTTACCATCCACCCATATTGCTTACATCTAGTAAATTTTATTAATCTAAGGATTTCTCCCCCTTGACACTAGCTGACAAATTTGTATACATTAGCCAGCCACAGGTGATTTAATTTTGTTACTTCTTCCTATCCATATGGTAGAATTATTATCGTCAGATACATGACCCAAACCACATACACACTCACACTCACCAGTCTCCAGTTTCTTTATAATTTAAAGTTTTTTTCTGGCAGGAGACAAGATTAGTTTAAATCTTTGTATGGGGCTCATTACACGGTGGAGCAAATATTTCAGAACACTTGCAAACTGCCACGAGTTCAGGATACTCTCTAAAAGAGTGCAAACAAGACAATTTTAAGTAAAAATGAGGTAAGAGCGAGGTGTTTTGCCAAGTATTAGAACTGGACTAAGGCACTGGTGGTGTTGGAAGATGCAAGCAAAAAACATCTGAAAAACTCAATCAGCCAGGTAACAGATCAACCCATATACTATGAACCCCACACCAAATGGTGTTGGTTCAAATCAGTCCTTACATACTTTGAAATTTTGTTTTAAAACACAAAATGTGAGCTGTGAACAGATCAAACAACAATTTCACACAGATCGAGGTCCAACTGTATAAATATTCAAAGTCAGCATATTCAAGACTTTCATGTCCATGCTATATTTTATTATTAAAATAAAACAAATCATAGCAAAACATAACATAAATGACTTAATATGATAAATAACTGACAAACCATCAACCAACAAGAACCCTGTAACAATGTACAGAAGGAGTACAAGACAATAATATAAATGGGCAAAATCCCATAATTTTCCACACTTGAACCTGTGCTAGTCTTTGTATACAAGCTTCACTGCACAATACACCTTGATGCACTGACAGGCCTTGCTCATTGATTAAAATAATGAAAGTGACTGCCCATAAATTCATATCCCCAATACAAAAATATCAAATTTAAAAATGTTTAAACTAATTACTTTGTACCAGTACTGTATTTGAAAATAATCTTTTAATAAAAGGCTAGTCCATCCTCATGGTGTCTACATACATATCAAAAAGTGGGAGAATTATATCATATTAAACAATGTACAATGCTGTACAAAGCTGGCAGTCTCTCGGTAGACCTAAGAGCACAAACAAATTTTCAATCATTTATACATCAAATTTTCAGAAAAATCTAATCTTCCCACTTACCTCTGAGGATGTGATCCTGTAGGAGACGCTGCTCCAGGCCGTCCAGTCTTGCGTTGAGATCTGCCACGGCGTAAACGTCGGAATGATTCGCGTAAAGATTTCTTTAAAGATTTTCTCCGAGACATGGGGCCTTCGTCGGCGGCGTTAGCTAGGTCTGTAACACACACACACATTCTTGACTATGCCAATATTTAAAGCAGCATCCTGCATTCACACACAATAGACCAGCAATACATGTACGACCAACCTTTGATCGATCCTGTGCGGTACAGTATATCCCTTCAATCTGACTGAGACAGCTTACTCTCAGTTAGGTACAGTTAAATAAAATATTAAAGTGGGAAATGGGAGAGTACTGATAATGACCGTGATGATGAATAAGTAGTCTTGGACTTGAAGAGAAACCTAGGCCAGGATTCATCTCCACATACCAAACATTTACATCTTTCCTCAACCATACCTTGAGGTGCTTCCGGGGCTTAGCGTCCCCGCAGCCCGGTCGTCGACCAGGCCAAAAACCATGGCAACTTAATTTGCATTTATTAAACAGTTTATGACCTATGAGGTTCTATGAGATTATCTATAACAGCAATATTAGGCTGTGAAGTTTCAAAGTGCATAAACTATTAAATAAATCCAGACTAAGCTGCCATGAATGGGAAAAGCTACACAAGTTTCAAAAATGCACATGCAAATGCTTGATGAATCCTGGACCAAGTCTTTCTATGCAGAGCTTCAGTTTCAGAACAATCAATAATGAAGTACAGTGCAACATCAAATTTAATATCTACTGTCTCTAGAGCAATAGTCTCACAACTGATCCCTAACATAACTAAAAGTTAAAATTTTCATTATCTACACAATCTGTAGTGATTGGTTAAGAAAAATGTTCAAAGTTACAATTGTTAAAATGTATGTGAATCTAGCGGGCCTCAACATGCAGGAATTCCAATCCATTCCACTTACAAGCCTATGTGGTCTTCGTTACCCAACACCCTAGAAAGGTTCATACCACATATGAAGCAACTTATGATAACAATGTTGTACTCATAACAAATCCAAGAATTTTATTGCAAAAAGAAATACAAATAAATTAAGTACTGTACATTATTCTGAATGAAAGCCTCCCCAAATTATATTTTTCAAACCAAACCTATGCCAAAAATTCTAATTTGTTTAAGAGTGATGCATTAAACGAACAAATCCACAAGGGCCAGGACGAGGATTCGAACCTACGTCCGAGAGCATCCCAGACGCTGCCTTAATCGACTGAGCTACGACATGGTAAAAGAATTGCAACCAGGAAATAATCTTGATTTACCAACGAATCCTGCAGTCTCTCCGAGACACAAATCAGGGTTATACACAATTCTCCCATGCACTCAAGCTATGTCAATAGGCTGTTCTACCTCTTAGGCTGAACAATAGGCTGTTCTACCTACCTCTGGGAGCCTGTCGGACGTAGGTTCGAACCCTCGTCACGGCCCTTGTGGATTTGTTAATTTTCTAGTATTTATTCTTTATTCTAAAAAAAATTACAAAATCTTCTTTCTGTAATTCACTATAGACTAAATTGCAAAAAATGTAATAATACTTACCTAAGGGGCTTAAAGTACTTTTGGCGAGCAGATTTTTTTTTTGCACAATATCGAACAGAGCAAATCCATGAGCAGTGCCACATGCCACCAGGCCCCATTCACTATGGAGGGTAAGTGAAGTGCACGATGCCGGAGGGTAGAACTGTACCACAACTGTTGGCTGTATAAACAAACAAGTCATTTCTCCATTAGACCTCTTAAAGTCTAGGTCAATTTGATTAAAGATAAATACTGTTTAAGCAAAATTTTATTAACTCACTAAGATAATTAAGACCTTTCCCAGAAAAGCTAGAAACGTGTGGGTAATAAAGAATGAAAAGATTAACGATACTGTACCGCAGTCTTACAAAATCCACTTACCATTAAAAAGTAAAGGGTTAAAATGCTCATTCTATTTTACTGAAGACAATCTTAGTACATATCAAATACGGTGTTGGAAATTTCCAACACTAATACAATACTATTGTATTATAATAAATCAGTATTATTATATACTAACTACAGTAGTCACTAAAACTTACTAACAGTAATGTTCACATAAACTAACCTTTATATCTACATATGGATGCTGGAATTCTTACGAAACCAAGCACCAGTATTGCGTCAGATTATATCTAGTTAAACACATTTATTGCCAGTGTGTTAGAGAATTGAATGTGGTTCTCTAAAATCATCAGTATTCCGTGTGATAGTTATTTATGGATAACATAACTCCCAAATAATTCTAAATCGAGAGTTTTTAGTTACAATTGTTATCAAGTAATAGTTTTTCTGTCACGCGTGAATGCTATGGCGAAAACTAAATTCTTCTCCATTTCTCGTTTACCACCATAAGACGAGAAAGCAATAATATTTAAATCCCTAGAATCACAACCCAGTCTTTATTAAAGTATTTCAACCACAATTGCGCGAAATAGTATTATTCGTGATAAATAATTTCTGTGGTGAATGCGGGACGCGGGTTGAGGGAGGAGAGACGCCATTGTGTGTGTGTGGCGAGCTCGTGTTGCAGAGTGAGCATCGAGAGCATACGTACTTGGACGGGAAAGTCGTGGCGTCAGAGTCTGAGACATGTGACGTTGGGATTATCAGCAAGAATTACACTGATACTCAGCTTAGAACGAATAATTATTCTTCCATGTGATCTACAGTGCTCGGTCAAATAATAACGCGTCAATATTCAAGGCAAACTCTCAACCACGTGTACAACATTGTGGAAGTTTGAGATTGAGACGCGATACCGGCAGACTTCAGCATATACTGCACTCACCGATAAGTATATATTTCTTTCTTGATGCATTATTAGAGAGTGTATATTTCGTGGGCAGTCTGTCGTTACATCGTAAGACGACTAAAAATCCAATGTTAGTACCGCACTAATCTTTATTTTCTATTTCATAAATATTGAGTCTTAAGTAGCCTAGTTCAATGCTACGTAATATCCTTTAAATTACAGCTCGTATGTGAGGAGTCAACGAGCCGTTAACTACATTCGTGTTATTCACCTCCAAGGGCTTCTATGTGGAGATCCTGAGATCACGAGGACGAGGCACGAACGATGTCATAGAAATCGTCTTAAAGCTAAGACTTTTTGTACACATTTAATTGCTCCAATTTATTCTATATATCCATGATATTATCATAATGAATGCTTGTCATGTGTGGAGATGGATGTGTTTACTTAGATGATTGCTCTCTCATTTTAACAATCATTAATATTTTCTATTTGTATTTACCTATTGATTCTATAATAATTTGGTCACAATATTCTTTATTCAACAATGAACTGGTGCACGAACCACACTAGTTCCTAGACGTATATGAAGTTCTAGCAATACCCCCCCAATGTAGGTGTTTGAGGCTCTGACTTTAGTTAATTAACCATACAGTCCATTATTTATTTAAGTGATTATTCTTTCTAATATTTATCCATAGACACTGGTTCTTCCTTGTGTTTCTAATGATCACTTTTTATTAGTTTCCCTCTTTTCTCAAAAGTGGGTGGTCCTTCGTTATTAATTTGATTAATTAAATAATTAAACAATTGAGTCAAGCCCCAGATATCCCACATACGGTAGAGTACACTCACTCATATGGTATCCTCAAATTACCTATCGACCAACATACACTATCCATCACCACGTGGAACAGCCTATCTGCAATACTTGAAGATAAAAGTTGATTTTAGGACAAGCCACTTCGAGACTTGCTTAAGAAGGCACTCTTGGAAACAGAGAGGAAATATTTTTGTGCGATTCCATCGGCTGTTCATTCATTCAGCAACATCCTTCACGTATGTCTACTAAAAATGCCAGGAATGTGCCAGTAAAGGCTTCTACTAGTGGTATACTCAAGAACAGAACAGAACAAGTACGACTTTCAAAGATATTAGAAAGAATAAAGAATTTTTGTTTGTTTTATAACAAACCAAATAATAAAACCTTGCCCATGAGGAAGGAACTGAGTCAAGCTACAGTTAAAGTGTGTTAATGCCATCTGTGAATGGTACAGACATTCACAGACTGTCTGTACCCAGCAGCAAGGTGAAGTAAAGCCAGCCCAAGCATGGCTACACGTAAGAAAACCAAGTATTTCTGTGTGAAAATTAACATACCAAATCATGGCTCTATTGTAATTGGAAGCTGAGTTGCTTTAAGAGCCACATTGGTATCAAACACATCAAGGTATTTGGAAAGAGAGTGATCTGCTATTATCATTGATGAAATCAAATACAGTATTGAGACATTTCTGGTGATCGTGAACAGACAGATTATCTCCATAACAAATTTACAATAAAAATAGGCGAGTTATATTTGCAAGTTGTAACCAAATGACACCAGTTTACAGTAAAGAAACATACTTTTGCTGCCTACAAGCAGATAGAGGACAAATTGTTTGTGATGTTCTGTGCTAATATTTAAATGCTTTAAAAGGAATGCTTAAATGCAACTGGCTCATTATCAATAAAAGTAAAAATCCAAGGATAATCATTAAAGTGCCCAAATCTATCTGCTATTTACAGAGCTGAACAATCTTTATAGATTAGTAGAAATCATCTCCCAGGATTAATACAAATTTTGTGTCTCGGGTGAAAGTATTCTTTAAAAAGATGGCCCTTACACAAAACAGCAAAGTTATGAGTGTTTTAGCAACTCACCAATACATTCAAAAGCATATCACTTAAGAGGAAAAATGTAACCACTGGTTCATCACCTCCAGATATCACAACTTCAATCCAGCACAGGAATCTAGCCATAATTACTAACTTCAAGTACTACAGCACTACAAGAAACATTATGCCTTCAATTATCTATGACAACTGTAGTAGTGTCAAAGATTCAACAAAAGCAACACCACTAAATCAGCAATATGTATAGTGACTAGAGCATGGGGTAATATCTAAAATTCAACCTTGGTTAATGTAGGGAAGAAAATTTGGCCCACAGATCCCATGTTTCTTCACTCTGCCATTGTGGCTGGTGCTGCTGCTGCTGTTGCTCCTGTAGATTATTTTGAAGGCTTTGCAACAAGTGCATGAACAAAAAATTTGGTCCTGGGTCCCGTTCCAATGTACAGTAATGCTGATAAATGCCAGAAAGTATACTGACCACTGCCCAAGCCAAAAATAAGGACATATATGATTTTTGTCCATCTTTTGAATACAGACCTTCCACTTCATAAGAGAAAAGTTCAAAAACTGTTTCTGGGAGAACCTCATGGTGGTTCCCTATAGCTGTCTCGCTGAGATTGCTCTATTCTACTTATCCATCAGTTGCATTAGTTTGTTTCACCTACTGGGGACCGGTGCCAGAAACTGGCCCCCTTCACACAGGGTGCACAAAGCAAATGACATTCTGCCATTTCACCAGAAATGCATCCAGAAAGTCAGTAAAGCTTAATAAACAACGGCCACATTCACAGGAGCCTGGAGCCCAGTTCAGTGTCGGCTATCAATTGACTTCCTTCACAGCAAGTCCTAGAGCTTCTAAGCCAAGTACCCACCACCCTAGGACCCATCCTGCGGGGCCCTTTTTTTTTTTGCTAGTGTATTGTTCCATTACAGTATTTGGTTCATGAGTGCATTTTCTGTCTAATTTTGTTGTGTAGACTTGGCTTTTTGTGCTCTGAACTGCATGGGCCTAGCAGTTACTTCTCTGGGTGCTCTGTTGCAATGCCCTTTTACTGACAGAGATTCTTCCCTGTTGTGTTCAGGAGTTTGTCTTCACGAGGCCACACCACCGGGGTGGGGTGCTTTACTTCAGGTATTTCAGGGGATTGTCTGACCTCTATTTAGGTCCTTGTTTGGGGGCATTCATTAGGTTGTGTGGGGTACATTTGGAGTATGCGCACTTTATTTATAGTGGCCCCTCCGTTTACGCATTTAAACCCGTTCCCAGAGACGGCTGATAATGTTCCCTCACTTTACAATAATCTGATTATTCTGTGCATAACTCTTGGTTCTCTACACATTCTATGGGTAATGTAAGTACCAATTGGCTACTTTAGCATTCCAAAAATTATGGTATTGGGGTGCATAGAATATGTAGAGCACAACTTATCATTGTATAAATTTATACTATAATTGTATTCTTTTTTCCATATACAAATAAACATCAAAACAATTTATTCAAATAAAAATATTAAAATTATATAAGAGCCTAAAGAAATGCATACGAACCAAGTTGCTTAGAAATGACGTGTGCATTGGAGCAGTGCATAAGGTGCTACTGCTGTCATGCACAAACACACTAATAATCACAGAAAGACACAGACAAAAGGCTCTCCATTACCTGCATGCCTGGTCCAAATTTGACTGGATCAGTCTTCATGTCAAGTTTATTGTGGCTCTTCCATACAAAGTTTTCATTTTCAGCTACTAAATTCACATTCACACACTGCAAGGAAAAACAAAATTCATTATGCATAATATGGTCAAACTAAACAAAAATTTTTATATTCTTGAATGAAATACAGTTAACTATAATCCCATTGATATGAGCATTAAAACATTTTTAATTTACTTGCACAAGACAAAGGAAATTATCCAAGAAAGATTAAAGAACACATCACATTGATTATACTGTACAAGGAAACACAGAGTACAGTATATACCTGTTAATCAGTGTTAGGTCCCCTGGGTCTATGGCCTATTATACTAGTCAACATTCATGGACAAAGCAGGTAGGTTCTCGTATCCCAAAACCCCACTTACCTTCCCACACTAAAACTATACTGCCTACTACTGTTGACCAGTATACTTCTCTCAAACCCTGAAAATAAACTTGCACCAAGCTAGGTGAGCAGCATTAGCTCCAAAACTTTAATAGTGTATAAGAGTGGAACGTGCAGTAAAATTTCTTGTCAAAATGTGATGATCTATTGAAATCTAACCCACCAACCTACTGAAGCAAAGAATATATATAATTGTTTGTCTGACAACAAAACGTGAACCCTGAGCCTTTGAGCTTAAAGTTTTTGACAGGGCAGCAGAAAATAACATGATGTTTAATAGTGATATATTCCAAGTACTCAGATACAGTAAAAATGAGGACCTTAAACATAATACAGGGTACAAAACTCAATCAAATCTGACCATAGTAGGACAGCAGCAAGTAAAGGATTTGGGAATAATGATGTCTGATGACCTAACGTTTAGGGAGCATAACCAAGCAAATATTGCGTCAGCCAGAAAAGTGATAGGATGAATTACGAGAACTTTCAAATCCAGGGATCCCATCACAATGGTTGTAAATCACTTGTACTATCCCGTCTTGAGTACTGCTCAGTACTCACTTCCCCCTTCAGAGCAGAAGAGATTGCTGGAATAGCGGGAATACAGAGAACATCTATGGCATACCTAGATGCGATAAAGCACCTAAATTATTGGGACTGTCTCAAAGCTCTCCAAATGTACTCACTAGAAAGGAGACGAGAGAGATATCAAATAATATACACGTGGAAAATACTGGAGGGCCAGATCCCAAATCTACACAGTAAAATAACAATGTACTGGAGTGAACAATATGGAAGAAATGCAGAACAGAACCAGTGAAATGCAGGAGTGCCATAGGCAAAATCAGAGAACACTGTACAAACATCAGAGGTCGACGGTTGTTCAACATCCTCCCAGCGAGTGCAAGAAATATTGCCGGAATAACCATGTACATCTTCAAGAAAACCAGCAAATTACACAGAATTGCATAATATAAATGTAAAAAACTGTGAAAAACCAAGTTAGTGACACTGAAATAAATCAATACAGTATAAATATTTTTGCGGCAACTCCTGCTGCCTGCCTGGCCTGAACGACCTTCAAAGGGCGTCTCGCCCATCAGCACTTATGAATCAGTGAAGTCATTGCGGTTTTCCTCTCACCACCACAGCTAAAGTAAGCTACATACAAATTTTTGTTTTAGTTCTTGTGATCAGGGAATGCATCTTAACACTTTGTGTGGCCCAGCAGGTCACCTGCAGCACAACGCAAGGTAGACCTGTGAGCGCACAACCACACTCCAATGTTTATAATTTTTAGTTTTCTCACTTTAATTTTCATGCTACTTCGTTCATTTTGATATCTAATTGTTCGCAATAGAATGCTCTAAAGGGATGTATATGCATACACGGTAAAATATAAAAACAACCTTACTAATACTATAAGATAAAGTACATCATGTGAAAAAAACGCCTTTTCGTCATTGTTTACAATCGTTATTCATTCCCAACATTATTTGTTACACTGTATCATTCGTTTTAGTGTTGCTTTGTGTTTATAAAGGCAGTAACAAAAAATACCTGAGGTAAAACAACTGGAACAGGTACACATTTCAACTCGAGGGTAGGCCATGGCAGTCACGTGCGTGATCACGAAAACAATGAGCCTCCCGCATGGGTGGCCACCCACGCAGCAGTATCATGATGCCACATGGGGTATACAGAGAACAGGAAAAAGATGGCACATGTATTAAAACAAGTCCCATAATAATTGGCAATAAATGGAATTTTTACAAATATTTTAATTGTTGACGGCATTAACGCCATGTCTCACACTACGTGTATAGTTTTTATGACCTCAAGAATGTCATCACGAAGCCAAAGTGTGATGAAATTAGCAGTGTAGAGGTTAAGAATGTTTTTTACGGAGACAAGGAACCTAAAATTTGAATTTATTAACTGTTTAAGTCTGTGCAGGGGAAGAGAGAGCAACTAGGTTTTGATCCAACATGGCAGGCACTGCTGCATGAGAATTCATGCCAATATTTTAGGTAATGCAGCAACACTGGATTTCCTGGATGTGGGCGAGTAAGATAATCGGTTGCATGAAAGGGATATTAGCCAATGGCGTAGAGATCTGAGGTCACATGTTTGGTAAAAGGCACCCAAGTACTCGCCTAGTTGTACTCACCTATTTGTGATTGCGGGGGTTTGAACTTTGGCTCATCTGTTCCACCTCTCAACAATCAATCAAATGGTGTACAAGTTCCAGAGCCTATTGGTCTCTATCATATCTACATTTGAAACTGTGTATGAAGTCCGAGAAAATCACAGACGCTGCCTTAATCGACTGAGCTACGACATGGTTAAAAGAATTGCAACTGGGAAATCATCCTGATTTAGCTAATATGGTGTTTACCTGCTAACAAAGACGATGAAAACCTACGTCCTCTCGGACGTAGGTTCCCTGGAAACACAAACCGAAACTGTCTCTATTTTCCGCTTGTTACAACTTGTAATAAGGTTGTTACATCTTGGCTTAACGTGTTTATGACGTATTAGAACATCGTTACAGTTTGCTATATTGGTTGTTATAACTGGTTAGGAGGTGTTAACACTTGTTCGAACGTTGTACCAACGTCGTAGTTTCGGTGTGTGTTTGGCGGGTTCGAACCCCCATCACGGCTCTTGTGGATTTGTTCATTTGATGCATCACGCTATTGTGATTTCTGTGTGTAATGAAGTAAGGGCGAAGAGGTAGAACAGCCTATTGACATAGCTCGAGTGCACGGGGGAATTGCATAAAACCCTGGTTTGTGTCTCGGAGAGACTGCAGGAACCGTTGGAAAATCAGGATGATTTCCCAGTTGCAATTCTTTTAACCATGTCATAGCTCAGTCGATTAAAGCAGCGTCTGGGATCCTCTCGGACGTAGGTTCGAACCCTCGTCACGGCCCTTGTGGATTTGTTCATTTGATGCAACATGCTATTGTGATTTCTGTATGTACTGAAGCAAATTCACATGAGCCACCAAAGGAAACAAATGCAGGAAGCCAAAAAGCTCAAGAAATATGTCTTCCAAGGCACCGAGTGATACCCATAACCAAAGTTGAAGGGGTAGCAGCCAAATGATCATGGGAAGACCAGAAGTGGGGGAAAGACTAGAAGCAGGGAGATCCACACCCGCATGGAAAAGCAAGAGCAGGCATGGATTTAGTCCAAGTGCATGTCACCAACACCTCCAATTCCAGGTTCCTAAACACCATAGAGGCCAACTCCAGGGCATCAAATCGTATCACAACGCAGTGAATGCCCAACCGTAGCAAACCTAGCTCGCAAAGTATCAGCTGCCTGAAAAGCTTCTACAATGAAAGCAGTCCATCAATGCAGAGATCGAGGGAAAACAAATTTGCAAAGGACTCAGGGTCATAGGCATCACCGACCCAACAGGCAGCATACTGGAGGCAGAAAGAATGATCACCGCCTGCTAACAAAGACGATGAGCACCCTTCAAATTTGCACTTGGAGAGTGTGGGCTTAACAGGTTAAACCAATCATGCCAAAGACCCACAAGGTAAATTACCACGACCTGAAGGCAGCAGACAGGCACCAAAGCATTGAGGCCACTCGCTGGAAAACAGACGCCAAACGCAGCCAAAAGAACTAGACTATGATTGGTGTCCACAGCATGTCAAGTAAACAAACACACCAACCCCAACACAACAAACATAATGCCCTCGGCCAAAAATATCGGCCAAAAGCCCAAACAGCGGATTCAAAGATCCATGAATAGCCTCAAACGATGCTCTCCACCATGGTGATCTGACCTATCAGGGGCTTCCTCCCAAACACACCAGATAAGATATCTGTCAGTGCTGTGGCAGTGCTAGTAAGCACCTCAGGAAATAGCCCATAGCACATGCAGCTCAAAGCACAACAAAGCCAAGCTCACACAAGCTAGATAGAAAACACACATGAAGGAAAATGCTAAAATATAGAATATAATACAAAGCAAAAGGCCCCCTTTTGAAACCAGTTCAAGTACAGCCAGCACTTAGCTTGAAGCAGAGGGGGTTGCTGCATCTGAAAGATCCAGAACATGGCTGTTCATGTGGACATGAGCCAAAAACTAATTAAGAAACAAGGCTGCATGTGGAAGCTGGCCTGCCTGGTAGTGGCATTCGGTATCGAGTTTGGCGTTAATTATGAATGTTTCTCGTTTTGCGTGAATCGTTTGTGGAGCTGTTTGGGGATTTCAAGGCTTTGGTCTTTGTTAACCTCCAGTTGTCTGTAAACCTTCTCTAACTTTCTGGAGGCTTTCCTGATGTGATGACGAATTATCACTTATTCTTTGCCTGAATGAGAGAGGCCAGGATCTGGTTCTGGTCCCCCCAGTAGAGCAAACAGAACTCCTGCTTATTCTGATGTGACCAACTTGCGTGGAACAATTTCAATATGAGAGCATGAGGAACCCCATGGAGGCTTCCCCAGAAGAAAAAACCCAGATTCTATAGAAGATATGGTCAAATTCATATCTTGCTTTTATGTTAATTCAATTTACCTAGCTTGGGTTGGTTGTGGCACAACTTTGCCATCAATTGACAATAAGGTCATGCCCCAGCCAGTGTGTGGATACAGGTGCAGCAAATGGGTGACGGGGTTGGTGAGGGTGGTGAGCAGGGTGGGCAGCAGGGTGGGTGGTGAGCAGGGTGGGCAGCAGGGTGGGTGGTGAGCAGGGTGGGTGGTGAGCAGGGTGGGTGGTGAGCAGGGTGGGTGGTGAGCAGGGTGGGTGGTGAGGTAGGGCAGCTGGGGTGGGTGGTGAGGTGGGGCAGCTGGGGTGGGTGGTGAGCAGGGTGGGTGGTGAGGTGGGGCAGTTGGGGTGGGCGGCAGGGTGGGTGGTGAGGTAGGGCAGCTGGGGTGGGTGGTAGGGTAGGTGGTGAGGTAGGGCAGCTGGGGTGGGCGGCAGGGTGGGTGGTTATCTTGAGATGATTTCGGGGCTTTTTTTTAGTGTCCCCGTGGCCCGGTCCTCGACCAGGCCTCCACCCCCAGGAAGCAGCCCGTGACAGCTGACTAACACCCAGGTACCTATTTTACTGCTAGGTAACAGGGGCATAGGGTGAAAGAAACTCTGCCCATTGTTTCTCGCCGGCGCCTGGGATCGAACCCAGGACCACAGGATCACAAGTCCACCTCACCACTTGTGAGGTGGGACAGCTAGGGTGGTAGGGTACCAGGAGTGGGTGGTAGGAGTGGTAGGGGTAGGTGGTGAGGCACCCTGAACCCCTGGTGACAAAAGCCGAGCAGCACCAAAACTACAATGTGCAGTTTAACCAGTTATAGTTACAGTTGCACTAAGCAACTATTAACATGCTGACACCCCCCCATAGTGAGCAAAAAAAATTTTCTGAAAAAGTTATTTTTTCTTTTGACATTGTTAAATTAGCCTTCAGAGAGCACAAAAAAACATGAAAAAAGTCTCTACCTCTTGTGGTTTAGCGGTAGTGGGCTAGAAAAGTTGCATTTGTTGCGGTAGAAATGAGGTGAGGTGCCGCATGGGAATAACTATGTCGATTTATTTTCATTGTTCCTCACTTGAGTAATTTAATTTCTTCATGTTAACAGGTTGCAGGTAGTGATTATTAAACTTGCATGAACCTTGCAAGTACTTTGGTCAGAGTGCTGGACTCAGTGTGTTCATTACACCTGTCAGTCAAAAGTTTGAACCTTTCACCAGAGGAGCTCTTTCTCATATAATCAGCTTGCGGTTCATGCAAGTTAGTGTACTGTAAAAAATGGGAGCTCGTGTTTTCTCAAATAAGTGAATTGTGTCAATGAAAACGAACTTCTGGTTTGTGGGTGCCAAGTTGCTGTTGGGTCATTGGAAGAAATAGCCTAGGCTACAATGTCTTAACAGTCGGGTAGCCATTTGGTCAGAATACTGTACTGGACTTGTCAGTGTGTTCATTACACCTGTCAGTCTAAGGTTTGAACACATTTCACGAGAGGATCTCTTTATGATATAAGGCTATATATAAGTCTAAATCTTAAAATTGCATATATCACACATTTTGCCTGAAATATATACATGACAATCACTCATTTGCCATTGTTAAAAGGTGAGTGGTGCCTAGTATGGCCGCCCTGCACATTCACCCACTGCAAGGTGATGCTGCCAGATAAGGTCCTCATTTTATTACGCAGGAAAGTGAGGGACTCAGAATTTATTTCAAGATGGGGGGATGGTTACTGGAGGCCTGAGGAAGCAAATATGAGCCCTGTGTATGTGCAGGACTATTTTAAATATTTTAAATCTCTAAATCATATATATATATATGATAAGTGCAGTGCAGTCAGTTAAACCAAAATCATATATACATGATATGGGCAGTGGAAGGGGTTAAACCCCGTTGATGGAAGCCATGCAGTGCCAAAACCGAAACACAAGGGTACAGTTGACAAATCCACTACAAATTGTATGGCAAAACAGGAAACTGCTCAGGAAACTAGAAGTCAGACCAGATGGAGTCTTCCCTCAGTTACTAAGGGCCTGTACATTAAAGAGTACCACCCAACCACATATTTTTCAAACATCCTTATAAACAGGGAACCTAGCTGACATGAAATGCAAGCATAGTTCCAATCTAAAAGAATGAAACTGGAAAGATCCACTAAACAAGACCTCTACCACCGATATGTATGGTAGCAAAAGCACTAGAAAAATTTATTGAATGCAAATTGAGAAAATACCTGCAAAGTGACTAATTTAGGTAACTGTCTTAACTGTCTGTAACCAACAGACAGTTAGAACTTCAAATGAGAAGGTCAACAGTAACAAACACACTTAGTTTCTAATAATATATACTTGTAAAATACTTTAAAAACCCTTTGACAATGTGGTTTCAAATTTTAGATTAGGGTACTGTGCCATTTTAGGTGGGAGGTATCTTTTTGGCTTGGTGATATATAATTTTAGACCAGGCTAGCATGTTCTCTGAAAACAACTGGCTTGTCAAAACTGGGATGCTCAAGTGAGGTCGTTAATTACCCAGGGAGAAGGTGACTCGTCGCATTCCCCTGGAGGTAACGTCTTGTGCCCAGCCAGCCGGGCGAGCAGAACATCTCTGCCATAGCCCATCATTTTCCTAATTACCTACCCCATCCCCCACTCTCTTTTGCAATGACCGAGTTTCAATCCCTCATCCACTCCTTCATCTACACCCTTACCCTTAACATGGAAATGGGCAAGTTACAGAGACCACCCCTCACAATGCCTGATTTCAGAGACCACCCTCAGTAGTAAGCAGTAAAATAGGTACCTGGGTGTTAGTCAGCTGTCACGGGCTGCTTCCTGGGGGTGGAGGCCTGGTCGAGGACCGGGCCGCGGGGACACTAAAAAGCCCCGAAATCATCTCAAGATAACCTCAAGATAACCCTTCTCCCCAACTACTGCACGCTCACCTGGCTGCATGAGCCCACCTTCTCTACGCCCACTAGAAGCCCCTCAATCAGTTGGTAACCTGCCCTGCATGATACCTGCTTGATGGGGTTCTGAGAGTTGTTCTATTCCCTAAGCCCAGTCCAAGGGCAGGCCTGACTAGTGAGAGCTTGATTCAACAAGTTGTTGCTTGGAGCAGCCTGCAGGCCCGCAGGCCCACATATCCACCACAGCCCGGTTGGTCCAGTATTTCCCCCAAAAAACTATCTAGTTTTCTCTTGAAGATGTCCACGATTGTTCCGACAATATTTCTTATACTCGCTGGGAGGATGTTGAACAATCATGGACCTCTGATGTTTATACAGTGTCCTCTGATTGTGCCTATGGCACCTCAGATGGTACGAGGTGCCATAGAATAGACAGGTAGTGACAGAGACAGACAGACATGTACTATTGGTGGGGTGACAAGTAGACTTTTAAATTGGATGAGAAATTTTGTAACATATGAATATGCATGCATATTAATATTAATATATTATATATATATATTATATATTATATATATATTATATTGCAAACAAGCCTGAATGGTCCCCAGGACTATATACAATGTTAAAAAGTGAGTTCCATTACTCGTTCCCGGGTAATTTTAGGCTTTCCTGCGGGGAGTCTCGCCATGCTTTTGGAGATTATATGCATATACATCTGCAGGGAATTTAATTGCGAACACAATGATACCAAAACAAACGACGTAGTGTAACGAGAATTAATTTGAGAAAACTGAAACGAGTATACACATTTAGGCGTCGTTGCACGCTCACCCGCACCATTAGCCCCATGACGTCAAAGACTGCGGCGCTCTTGTGAAGCGGGCAATAGTGTTAAGAAGCACATCAACAAACTGGAAAAGGTGCAAAGACATGCTACTAAGTGGTTCCCAGAGTTGAAGGGCAAGAGCTACGAGGAGAGATTAGAGGTATTAAATATGCAAAAACTAGAAGATAGAAGAAAAAAGAGGCAATATGATCACTACGTACAAAATAGTAACATAGATCAATAAAACTGATAGGGAAGAATTCCTGAGACCCAGAACTTCAAGAACAAGAGGTCATAGATTTAAACTAACGAAACAGAGCTGCCAGAGAAATGTAAGAAAATTCACTTTTGTAAACATAGTGGTAGACGGTTGGAACAAGTTAGGTGAGGTGGTGGACGTGGCCAAAACCGTCGGTAATTTCAAAGCATTATATGACAGAGTGCTGGGAAGGCGGGACACCACGAGCATAGCTCTTATCCTATAACTACACTTAGGTAATTACGTTTAGGTAATTACACACACAGAGCTATTACCTGCGGGGAACACTCCTTGTCTTGAGCTTCTAAGTTGTGTATAAGAACCTGGCCAGCCGTACCAGCAACAATAAGTGTTCCGGTGTAAGGACACATCACCATTTTCTTTACCCCCAATCTTGGATCATCACTGTATGGGTCAAACAGTCCAGCCTAGAGAGAACAAAAGTAATATTTATATAGTGGCGTTAGGTCTACATAGAGTATGATTACACATAAATACTGAAAATTATCACAACCCCAATTTCCCAATTCCATGGGTTGGAAGAGACATCAGCTTAATAAACATTAAGAGGAACAGTATTGTAATAATGCCAAGCTTAATCTTAACTCCACAATGAACCTAAGAACATAACAAAGGACAGTGCACGGGTCTATTGGCCCATAATATGCAGTCTATATTTATATTCACTCAAACTCATTCATATGTACTCTATGTTAAAACTTCACAAGCAGCAATTATGTTAATGTTGGTAATTTGTCAATAATGATTAATAATTATGTTGATTATATTGATTAATTATGTTGATAAATAATAATTAATGATTATGTTGGTAATTTGTTCCAGAACTTAACAATAGTTCCAAACAAGTACTTACCCAGGTTTTCACCGAATCTAAAATTTTCTTATTTACATCTAATGTTTTGAGTTCAATTTTGTGTTGATATATTCACAACATGATTTATATCCCCTTTGTTAAACCCTTTATGCATTCATATACTGTACTTAAATTTATCACCCCTTACTCTTCGAAGGGGTTAAACAATGTAAATAAGCCTGCCAATGTCAATAGCACCTGATAAACGAAACAAAGAATGTGATGACCAAACCACACAACAGAAGATGGAAAAACGACGACGTTTCGGTCCGTCTTGGACCAGAAACGTCGGGTCCAAGACGGACCCGAAACATTCAAGTCGTATGTGAATGTGAATCTAAAGAGTGTGACTCATAAAGATGACAATAGTACAAAAGATATAATCCTCTGTAACTATCAATCAGACCTCTTACTGGCTATTCATGCCCATGCCACCTCTTGGGTGGCTTAATCTTCTTCAGTCAATCAGGCCTTACTCTTTCTCACTACAGGAAACTTAATTTAATTTTAAACATACCTTCCTGAATGGTGGCCAGTCGTCATCTTCTGCTGATATTCCATCACCTCCAAGATCCTCCGACACAAAGAGTTGAGACGTTGATAACTTGTACAGCAGTGTGAGTGAAACTCCTGAAGCATCCCAGAACTGTACTGTACCTGAAAATACCAAACTTGTACTAGTCAGTGCTGATAAAAATCACCTACAATACATTGGAGAGACAATTGCTTTTGACCAAGAAAATCTCTGCACAAAATTTGATTGCAGTACATAGATACATCTAATAATATAGCAGCTTAATAATTAAAAGATCTATAGTATTCACTTTAAATATATTTGCATCACTAATTATTCACAAAACTAGTATAAAATCTATTTTGAGAGTATCATCTTAATATATTCAACAGTTTCCTTAAATATCTCGAACATTTTCCCTGACTTGCTATACCCAACAAATGCTTGGCAGTAACAATACAGTACTGTACTGTAGTGTAGTATATTCAATTTTAAAACGATTAACAAATTTAAATAAATATTTAATAAGAATATAATTCAATAAACCTTCTAAAACGAACCATCTTCGTGTCCAGTCAATAACACATCTTTCTGCTTGGGCGTGTCGGTATTTTTAATTTTGCCGCCATTGATAGGCCAGGGTCTCGTGGAGAGGCCAGACTGCTGCTTCGACCCAGCTTCCTGGCACCAAGAATAAATTTATGGAAACATAAGATAACCAATTTTTATGCAATAGAGGTTTCCTATTTAAATAATAGTTATGAATTTCAAATAATAATGAATTCAAATACACAGAGAAATCACACTAAGATGATAGATAGATAGATAGATAATATATATATATATATATATATATATATATATATATATATATATATATATATATATATATATATATATATATATATATATATATATATATATATATCTATCTATCTATCTATCTATCTATCTCAATGAGAAAATCAATTGGAGCAATGTGACTCGAACTAGTGATCAAGGAACCCCTCAGCAGCCTACTTTACCCCTGTACCACAACATGGTACAAGTTATATAACCTGGGATTCCACTGAATCCACAGTAAGTCTGGAGGTTCCTACTGAAGCCAGCCCAAGCTTTATACTCAACCCCCAAGCACTCTGGTGTCATTAAAGAAGTTCATCAACCACACACTCCAGTTTCATCAATCGTCCATTAACCCCCGCACTGCACACCTGTTTTTGGCAAAAATTTCATGGTGCAGTTGTTAAGGACATATTTGTTGTTGTTTTTATAAAGGTTCTGCTAATATTAATTTCAAAATGTTTCCAAACTAGATCTTTTTCATTTCAAATCACAAAGAGTGATGAAAACATTAAAAACTTTAAAATATTACCTAATTAAACAAAATCACACAACCCTCAGATCGACATTTGTTGTTTGGCGCAGTGCAGTGGTTAAAGTTGATCTCTCTCTTTAGAAAACCTGCTTCCATGACTTAACTTTTTCAAATCATCATTTTCCTTCTTTTATGTTAGAATGTTTTATGCATGTAGCTTTAGTATGTTGTCTACTTCCACTAACCTGCATGTGAGTAATTACCCTAAGTGCAATTACAATGATGGGAGCTACACTCATGGTGTCCTGTCTTCCCTGTAATCTGCCTTATGATACTGACACCACAGATGGTTTTGCCATCCATCATCACCTTGCTTAAATTGTTCTTGTGTCTACAACACTCTTCCCGAGAGTCCTTTCAATTTTTGTTGGCACCTTTGTTTCCTTATCTTAAATCTACAGCCTCTTGTTAAACTTGCAAGATTAAAAACCATCTTATCAACTGTACCAATTCATGTCATTTTTTGTATGTAATGATCATAGTGCCTTTCTTCCTTCTATCTTCTAGCTTTGGCAAATTTAAATTTCAAGCCTTGTGTCAGCCTTCCATAAATTGGGCCCTGACAGCTGAGTGGATAGTGCTTCGGATTCGTAGTCCTGAGGTTCTGGGTTCGATCTCCGGTGGAGGCTGAAACAAATGGGCAGTTTCTTTCACCCTAATGCCCCTGCTACCTAGCAGTAAATAGGTACCTGGGAGTTAGACAGCTGCTACGGGCTGCTTCCTGGGGGTGTAACAAAAAGGAAGCCTGGTAGAGGACCGGGCTGCGGGGATGCTAAGCCCCGAAATCATAGCAAGATAACCTTGTGTAGCTTCCAGGGATCAACAGCCCCATGGCCTGGTCTCCGACAAGGTGCCTGGTTGCTTGACTGGTCAACCAGGCTGTTAAACGCAGCTGCATGCAGTCTGACTTATGAATCACAGCCTGGTTGATCAGGTATTCTTCGAAGGTGTTTGTCGAGTTCTTTCTTAAACAATACAAGAGGCTGGCTAGTTATGCTCCTTACATGTAGCGGGAGAGTGTTGAACAGTCTTGGGCCCTTGATGTTGATGAAGTACCTATTGCACCTCTGTTTTTCAATGAGGGTATTTTTCCCATCCTTCCATGCTTACTGGTTTCATGTGATGTAATCTGTGATGTGATAATCATGTTCAGATTTGGAACCAGTCCCTCTAACATCTTTCACGTGAAGATTATTCTCTCTCACCTACACTCTTAGAGAAAACAGATTTAGAACTTTTAATCGGTCCCAATAATAAAATTTACTTATAGAGTGGATTCTAGCAGCAAAGGATCTTCTCGCACACTCTAGGTCAGCAATTTCTCTGGTTCGGAATAGAGCTGTTAGTGTGCAACAATATTCCAATCTATAGAGCGCTAGTGTCTTGAAAATTATCATCACTACACACACAAATCACAATAGCATGATGGATCAAATGAACACATCCAAAAGGGCCGTGACGAGGATTCGAACCTACGTCCGAGATCATCCCAGACGCTGCCTTTATCGACTAAGCTACAACATGGTAGTATCTTCCTCGTCACGGCCTCTCTGTCTCCGCCCACGTCTCCAAATCCTCGTCACAGCCCTTGTGGATTTGTTCATTTGATCCATCACGCTATTGTGATTTCTGTGTGTAGTGATGATAATTTTCAAGACACTAGTGCTCTATAGGGCTCTATTGTTCATTATCATCATTGTTTGGTAGGTACTTGTTCTTCAACCTGTCAATTTCCGAGCGTGCGTGTGACAGCTACTTTAATGTGTTGTGTAGAAGTAAGGTCTTCTGACATGATTACTCCTAGATCATTTACATTGCTCTTTTGTTCCAGAGTGTGATTTGACTTTGTTTTATAAATGATTTCCACTTTTATATTTTTGTTTTTACCATAGTGCTTGAGCTGGAACTCATTTTCATTAAACATCATATGGCCCATCTGTGGCCCATTTAAAGACCCGATTTACATCCGATTGGAGGTTTGCCGTGTCCTCTATATTGTCTACTCACATGAAAATCCTAGTGTCATCTGCAAATGATAGAGTACTGTAGTTTGTATCCTTGTCTATGTCTGATATTAGGATAAGAAGAAGTACCAGAGTAAGTACAGTACTTTGGGGGGGACTGAGCTTTTCACAGTAGGTGATCCAGATTTTGCTGTGTTGACTATTATACTCTGCATTCTATTCATTAGGAAGTTGATGATCGATCTCCCTACTTTGCCAGTAATTCCTTTGCCATGCATTTTATGCGCAATAACACCATGATCACATTTGTCAAAAGTTTTTGCAAACCAGCTTGATGCCTGCTCGATGGGGTTCTGGGAGTTGTTCTACTCAACAAGCCCGGCCCAAAGCCAGGCTTGTTGTCAATATTTACACATACCTCGTGCATGATATTGGCAGGTTCCACGTTCATATTTAGTTTGTTTGTCATGGTTTATCTACACTCTGTAATTACCTAAGTGTAATTACCTAAGTGTAGTTACCCAAGTGTAGTTACCCAAGTGTAGTTACTGGATGAGAGCTACACTCATGGTGTCCCATCTTCCCAGTACTCTTTGTCGTATAACACTTTGAAACTCCCGATAGTTTTGGCCTCCACCACCACCTCATCTTGTAACTTGTTCCAAATGTCTACCACTCTGTTTGCAACAGAATACTTTCTAATATTTTTTCGGCATCTTTGTTTCCTTAGCTTGAATGTGTGTCCTCTTGTTCGTGAAGTTGCTGGTTTGAAGAATTCCTCTTTGTCAATTTGGTCGATTCCTGTTAGTATTTTGTAAGTGGTGATCATATCACCTTTTTCTTATATCTTCTAGTTTTGGCATGTTTTTTAACGCCTGTAGTCTCTCTTCGTAACTCATGTTTCTCAGTTCTGGAAATCATTTTGTAGCATGCCATTGCAACTTTTCCAGTTTCCATATGTGCTTCTTTAGATTTGGGCACCATACAACTGCTGCATATTTAAATTTTGGTCTCACAAAAGTCATGACCTCTGTGTTGGCTCTTTGCTGACATATGTAGAAGTGGATCCTGTAGATTTGTCTCCAAATAGCTTTTCTTTTTTAGTTTTTTAGTTTAGTTTTTCTAGTAGCCATTTAGAAGCAAATTTTTGCACCCTTTCTAGTTTGAGCGTGTTTTTATAAAACTTGATATACCTCGACCAATGCTCATATGTCAAAATGCAAGGAGAATACCAGATGAACTATGCTTCACAATAAATTAAATAAATTATTTAAAACACTTGAAGATAAATACTGTAGATATTAAATATTAAAATAAGCCAAAATATGTCCATATCAAAATGATTACTTCATACCTGTATAGGTTAACTTGTTAAACTGAATTATAAACAAACAATAAAATTACGGTGACATGTACTGTATTCATTTAAAACCACTGAAGAGGCCAACATCTTTAAGACCCTTCATAATTCTGTACAAGAAAGACTATTCAAGGAATACAACTTGCATGGGAGATTTGTTTATACCTTAATTTTATCATACACATCAGCTGCCACTGAAGATGCCAGTACAGAACAGGTAATTGCCGACGAGTGAAGGGAGGCCAAGTATGGAGCAGCAAATGCAGGCCAATCTTCACTTTCCAAGTCTATAAACACAGCTTCCTCCTCTGCTAAAATTGCGAGGCAGCTTGCATGTCCTGATATGAATACAAACTTAGCATAATGATGGCATATGTATGTTGTTATTATCTGTTAGGTTTTCAGTAATGATATGCAATATTTGAGCTAACATTAAACTTGGTATGACTAATATATGATTGAAAATTACACAATGTTTGTTAAGAAGCAATATTCAAAAGCAATGAAAGAGCAATTCCATTTTAGCATAATAATTTGCAAATATATCACCCGATATTTTTATGACCAAAGATCGCCATCTCAAATGCTAAATGAAGTAATACTGCAGGTAATAAAATTTTACTAGAAAAAAAGTCCACCACCCAAGAGAATAAATTGAGAAACCTTAAAGGTATATCACAAATGAAAACTTACCAGATTCACTATCCTTCACAACAACAAAGTCTATAACTTTGGAGGTGAGGTTAAAAGTAACATGGTTGTCACCAAGTATGGCAGTCACAGTGTTGCGGTCGCCATAGCTGGCCCTCGGCATGCCACCACTAAACACAATGAAGTCACCCCTGGAAGAACAATGAGTGGTTAAGAATGCAGACTTGGATAAGTACTCTATGCAGCTTACTGATTTGCTTCTTTAAATAAAGTCATTTGATATGTCTCCTATCTTTTATAATACATCACATAATGTTGGTAAATTGAAAAAGAAGAAAAAAATACCAGCATTGAATGCAGTGAATTGCCATTTCTGGGTGAGCCCCGGAGGCTCCCTGGAGCTATTGGACTAGAATGCAATCTTTAGACCAGGGCAATAGTAAATGGAGTTCTGCCTACTGGAGACCACTAGCCAGAACATGGCCCCCTCGAAGAGGCGCAGGGAGCAATGGCCCTGGAAAAACCCGTGGCTGGGGGTTAACCTTACCTGCCAACAACTGGAGTTAGGCACCCAGAAAGGTAGGCATAAGAACACAGACCCCATATGGTACTAAAAATACAACCGAAACCTGAACAGAGAGGTAGAACTCCCTCAATTCCCAAGGAAACAAGAAAACAACCAATCATCATCCCACGCCGTGGCATCGCTCTTCCGTGCAGCTCCCCCCCCCCAATCCCTGGGAGTCACAGGAGGAGGGGGGGGGGGAGCTGGATATTCAACCCCAGTTCGTTGGCTATTGCAATCCGGGGCATTCGTCATCTCTGGCCTCAGTGTCTCAAGGAGCGTTTTCCTTTGTGTCATCCTCTGTTGTTTCGTGGCGTGGTGGCCAGGTGTACCTGACGTGTACCGACTCTGCATGCGCTTAGGGCAGCCTTCAGAAAGTGCCTTGTGAGTACTACCCTTGCGCATCAGGGGTATCTTCCCTGGTGTTCGAAAACCATTTCCATAGGGGTTCTTGTTGCTCGGCTTTTACCCTGTCCTTGGAGCCAGCTGGGGTTTTCATGGCCCTTGTTTGACCTTGGGTAGGAAGCGATGTTGTTGCTGGTTGGGGCGTCTAAATGTATTGTGCAGCTTGCCTACCGACAGCAGCAGCCAGTGCCTGTTTTTCTTGGTGACGTTGCACTTTTGTAGGGTTTTTCTTTTACTTTTTGTTGTGTGTGTTTGGAGGGGGTCTGCCTGCAGTGGCTATAGGTCCACTTATGATATTTTGGTGGCCCTCTGCTAGGCCCCCGTGATTGTACACGTCGCAGGGTTTTCAGGGTTGTGATCATCCCCCTTGTTAGCTTTGGGTCTAACAGGTTAGCTGCACCTTGCCCGGGCTTCCCGTAGGAGTCAGCCTACAGGCCCAGGAAAACCTTGTCGGGGCTTGGTGGACCTATGGATGCGTCTTCCGAGTTCCAGTCCGCTTCGTGCGAATTTGAAGGTTGCTGTGTGCCCTTGTCTCAGGGTGACAGTCACCACTTTTCCCTCCGTCACACTGCCTGTTGGATCGACACCTTTGACCCGGAGTCTTGCAAGTAGTGTTCTCTGTTTCATCTCCAATACAATTCTGATGATATTACTGTTAGGGTAAAGACAGCATCTGCATTGCATGCTCAGTTTAGGTTGCTGCAACATGCTAGGTTGGTTGCCCACCCGGATGCCCCGAGGCTGCCCCATTTTGGTTAAAAGAACCCGGACTTGGAGGCGTTAGTCGCTTTGACTTTGGTTCAGTCCGCGCTCACATATCTGTTCCCTGTTGTTTACCCTGCTCCCTTGCCCCCCTCCCCCCCCCCACTTCTGGCTCACAAACATCTGAGAGGTTTCGGAGTTGGGGCAGGGTTTAGCTAGTAACGAGACTTGGCAGCTTCGGAAGCTGCCCCCACACAGGTTGAGGATGGAGCCATTCGAGCCAGTTGCTCCTGACAAGGCTTCTGGGCTTTACCAGCAGGCCCCCTTGTTTTCTGCCTTTCCCCTGGATTCTGCCTTTTCTTCAGGGGTAGTGGGTATGGAGGACTGCTGTATCCTGGGTCCCGAGTTGGGGGATCCCAGGCCTGGGGCCCTTTTGACCCTGCTTGGGAGTTAATGCCCCCTTTGAGGGGCTTGTTGCTGCAGGGAGGAGAGGTTTTCTTACCCCCCCTTCCCTGTACGATTGTGATTTGGGGTCAACTCCTTCCCAGGTTCGGTTCCGGGACCCCTTTGGTTCCTCGGCTGCTCCTTTCCGGAGGTTTTCTGTTTCTTGGATTTCCTATTGGAGGTTTGGGAGGCGCCTGCTGCATACCTCCTGTGAGACCCGGATTCTGCCTCTGTGATGAATCCGTCCTCATTTAAGTTTGGTTCTCCTTCCCCATATCGGGTGCGTTTCGAGGTTCCAGAGTTTTCCTGGCTGGCAGATTGACTGTTCTCTTCGTTAGGGGTGTGGCATGGGTTCTGTCGGAACCCCACACTCGAATGGCGAGAAACTTCTACCGTTCCACAGGTTTACTTGGAGAGCGAGTTTCAGCACCTTAATGCATGCTAGTTTGCCCCTGTGCTTCCTCTGGATGTTGGCCTTGCACAGCTGCATGTGAGGTTCCTACCCTTTCAGCATCTTTGGTTGTTGAGGATTTGCATGCTGAGGGCATTTGGCTTCGAACTTGCACTTCTTTTCCTTTCTCGAGCTGTGTTTGGCGTGGCTTGAAGAGGATGTGGAGGCCTTCGTCTGGTGCACTGGCCTCGGTGGCTCAGGTAGAGGCCGGACTATTGAAGTTGTTTATGCCGAATCTCAAGGTGGCAGTGTCTCTGTTCTTTGCTTCTCACCTCGCGTGCTGACAGGTTGTGCTCACACACTCTTTGGAATCCACCTGGGCCCTGGCTCTTAAGTTTTCTTCGCCATTTTGTCCGTTGTTGTTTGTGGAGTCTGCAGTCATGCAGTTTCTGCAGGCGGCTTCGTCTACTTGTCGTCCCTTGTCGGACTTGTTGGTTTTCCAGGGTGGCCATTCTCGGCCTTCTTGGAAGGGTCATACCAGGGTTCAGGGTTCCTCCGGTCGAGGTGGGCCTTTGGTGCCAGCTACTGAGCCGACGTTGCCGTCGGAGCCAGCGTCATTTGGTCGGTGCAATGATCACTCTGCTCTTCGGCCGGTTTTCATAATGGGCATCAGCCCTTTTACGATTCTCGCTGTTTAAGGGGGGGAAGGGGGGCGGCTCACTCTGTTTGCTCGTGCCTGATTCCACAATTCGTGGGCGCTTTGGGTCGTCTTCTCTGGTCTGTGGTGGCGTTGGGCAGCTCCTCCTCCTCCGGGGGGTTCGGGGCTGGCAGGGCAGGCTTCTTCCCATGCGCTCTGTCGGGTCATCTCAGAGTGATTATGCTTGGGAGTGGTCGAAACGACCCCATCCTTCAGATGGGTTTCCTGTCTGTTTCCAGTGCCGAAACAAGGCTGTGGATCTGAAGTTTATTCTCGACTTGTCCCGTCTGATCCCTAGATTCCTTGTCCATCATTTTGGATGATCTCTCTCTCTCAAGTTCAGTTTCTGTTGGAGCCAGAGGCCTAAATGGTGTCCCTGGATCTCTAGGACACTTATTGGCACGTTCCTATTCACCTGGGGTTCAGGGACTTGTTAGGTTTCGTGATGGGGCATCAGGCTTACAGCTTTCATTGCCTTCCTTTTAGCTTGAATCTGGCACCTCGCATGTTCACGCATCTTACCCAGGTCGTGGTGACCCGTCTGCGTCTGTTAGGGGTTCAGTTTCTGGCCTACCTCGACGACTAGTTGGTGTGGGCTCCCAGCCGATCTGTTCGCCAGGGGTATGGTTCTTTCCAGCTCGCCAAGTTTGGGTTCCTGGTGAGCTGGCGGAAGTCCCATCTGGTTTCGTCCCAGGTTTGGACCTGGCTGGGTCTTGTTTGGGACTCTTGGACCACTTCCATGCCTCTCCCCCTCTGGAGGCATTGCTATGGGTGCGATCCAGCCTTTAGCTGTTTCTGGGAGGCTCCTGGGTTACTCGGCGGTTGTTCGAGGGTTCTGAACTTCACTGTGCTGATTGACCCGCTAGGTTGGGTTTGGCTTCTGCGTCTGTTATGGTTCCTTTGGGAATGTTCCTTCCGCCTTTCTCATGATCGCTGGGTTCGTTCTTTGAGGGCTTTGCGTCGGTTGCTGCCGATAATCGGAGTTCTCTCTCTTGGGAGTATTTCCTGTTTCTAGCCCTAAGCGGTGAAAGGACGATGACCGATGAGCGAGTGTCCCAGTTTTGGAGCTAGCCTTCTTCCCCAGGCGTATGGGATTCACGCTTCTGCATCTTCGGGTTGGTTCGTCTTCCAGCTGTACGGCCACAAGCCCGGGCGTTCGCGCCCGCCACGATCCGCTCCAAGAACATTATCAGGTGGGGAGTTTGACTGGGCGGTACATCAGTCAAATGATAACGCAGCTGTCCTAAGGCCAGCTCACTGTGGACAGAAACCTCAAGTAAAGCAAAAGGCAAATGCTGGCTTGATCCTGATTTTCAGTATGAATATGGAATGCGAAAGCAAGGCCTATCGATCCTTTTGACTTTAGGAGTTTTAAGCAAGAGGTGTCAGAAAAATATCCAAGGGATAAGTGGCTTGCGGCTGCCAAGCGTACATAGCGATGTCGCTTTTTTATCCTTCGCTGTCAGCGCTTCCTATCATTGAGAAGCAGAATTCACCAAGCTTCAGATTGTTCACCCACCAATAGGGAATGTGAGCTGGGTTTAGACCATTATGAGACAGGTTGGTTTTACCCTACTGTTAAACAGTGCTGTTGGAGCAGGCAGGACTGAGCAGGACTGACAGCAGTCCTGTTCAGTACGAGAGAAACGGCAGGTTTGGACAAAAGGTTTCGTTCTTGGTCCATCAAGCAGTGGAGCGAGACTACATCCATGGAATTATGCCTGAAAGTCTCTAAGGCAGAGTCCTAGCTGGAGAAGCAATGATATCATGTATGGCTGGCATTGGGATGATCAAAGACCAGAGTCTAAAGGAAAGACACCTGTGCCATTCCAGACTTCCCTCTCTCCCTCTCTTTTGGGAGGAGGGAGGCGAGGGGCAGTGTGTAATGGATCCATGTAATGGGAATCCGAGGCAGTCATGCCAAACAGTGCAGGCAACTCCATACCAAATAAGGAAATCTATAATGGTAATGTGCTGTACCAAATCGTTCGTAGACAACTTACGTACCAATCAGGGTGTTGTAGGTGGCAGAGCAGCATTCTCACTGCGATCCACTAAGACTTCTCCCTCTAAGGTTGGAGGTTTTGTCATGCCCCCGATGGCAACAACCCTCCGATGAGAACCTTGATGCTGCAGTGGTGGCGACAGCAATGGGGATGGCTCGCTAGTTGGCATCGTTTATGGTTAGAGCTAGGGCTGTATCTGATCGCCTTCAAACCTCTAACTTTCGTTTTTGATTGATGAAAACATCCTTGGCAAATACATTCGCAGTTGTTCGTTTTGTGACGGTCCAAGAATTTCATCTCTAGCATCACAATACGAATGCCCCCACTTGTTCCTATTAGTCATTACCTCAGATTCCGAACACAAGTAAAATAGAACCAAGGTCCTATTCCATTATTCTATACACAGAGACTCAGTTCTTTAAAGTAACCTGCTCTGAGTGCACTAATTGTTTTTTTAGACCAAACGATCATTGTGAGAGAAGTGTATGTGTCGCTTTCCAACTTCAGACTTGCTTTTAATTATTTTGATGGTGAAATACTAAAGAAAGTGTTCATGACTTATGAAAGACCAAATTGGAATATGCAGCAGATGAATGGTGCCCAAATCTCAAGAAGCACATAAATAAACGAGAAAAGATGCAACGGCATGCTACAAAATGACTTATGAAATTTAAAAACAAGAGTTACAAGGAGAGACTGGAGGTGTTAAACATGCCAACAGTAGAAGATAGAAGAAAAAGAGGTGATATGATCACCATTTACAAAATACTAACAGGAATCTACTAAACTGACCAAGAGGAATTTCTGATACCAGCAACTTCGAGAACAAGAGGACACAGATTCAAGTTAAGGAAATATAGGTGCCAAAAATCCAGCGTTAAATGTAATGAAACGCCATTTTATGGGTGAGTCCCGGAGGCTTCCCGGCGCTATCCAGGCTGGATGGATATGTATATCTGTCTGGCATCAGTCAATGCATGGATTTCTTGCCTACCGGGGACCACGAGCCAGAACCTGGCCCCCCCCCCCCTCTAGAGAGGCACAAGGAGCAATGGCCTATAGAGACACCCCCCTGTAGTTGGGATCAGTCTATGTCTGCCATCGACCGGGACAGGCACCCAGAAAGGTAAGCGCCCCAAAACAAACCACCTATTCTGGTAAAATTATTGCGACCAAAAGCCGAACAGGTGGACAGAACTCCCCAAACGAAAATTAGCAAAGTAGCATGATTTCGTCATGTTGCCGCATCGCTGTCTGCATAACGCCCCCCACCCCCGGGAGGGGAAAGGGGAAGCCCCAGACCCATTCGCCAGCAACCAACCTACAGTTTTTAGGCTAGATGTCAAAAAGCATGAAAAACACTGCTGACCAGAGGGAGGGAGGAATGCCAGGGAGCCTCCGGGACTCACCCAGAAAATAGCATTTCATTACAGTACAACCTCGATTCAACGTACTATATGGGACCAACCCCAGTTCATTGGAGCGTTGGATTCGTTGCAAGAGGTGACCTTCAGGAGGCGTTTATGTCAGTGTCTTTTTTTTTTTTTCTTGTACACAATAAAAATGCATTATCATATTACATACTGTACCTATATATTACTTCTCTACTAAAAAATACTGTAATTCATAATATTTACTTTATTGTTGGAGTTATGTCCATCTTGATGTTTTGTGAAGTTGTGAATGCTCTACAGTAAATACGTGCTGGAGTGCATTATGCCGTTAGCACTGTGTTGATTAAAAGTAGTTCTGCTGTATGTTGAGTACTACAATACAGTTTATGAAAACTATTGTGCACTAAAATTACTGCAACTTTAATTTTAACACTGTGTACACACTTAAATTTAACACTTGTTCTAACTGTTCATGCCGCACACGATGTTTTTAGATGTTTGCATCAGCTTTGCTGGTGCTCGCTGCTGCTGTGGGTTTAGCTGCTTCTGAGCTGGTGCTGGCTGCTGTTGTACCAGTGCTGGGTACAACTGTGCTCGTGCTGGGTACGGCTGTTGTACCAGTGCTGGGTACAACTCTGCTCGTGCTGGGTACGACTGTTCTCGTGCTGGGTACGACTGTTCTCGTGCTGGGTACGGCTGTTCTCGTGCTGGGTACCGCTGTTCTCGTGCTGGGTTCGGCTGTTCTCGTGCTTGGTACGGCTGTTCTCGTACTTGGTACGGCTGTTCTTGTACTTGGTACGGCTGTTCTCTTGCTGAGTACGGCTGTTCTCGAGCTGGGTACAGCTGTTCTCGTGCTTGGTACGGCTGTTCTCGTGCTTGGTACGGCTGTTCTCGTGCTTGGTACGGCTGTTCTCGTGCTTGGTACGGCTGTTCTCGTGCTTGGTACGGCTGTTCTCGTGCTTGGTACGGCTGTTCTCGTGCTTGGTACGGCTGTTCTCGTGCTTGGTACGGCTGTTCTCGTGCTTGGTACGGCTGTTCTCGTGCTTGGTACGGCTGTTCTCGTGCTTGGGTATGGCTGTTCTCCTGCTGGGTACGGCTGTTCTCGTGCTTGGTACAGCTGTTCTTGTGTTGGTACGGCTGTTCTCGTGCTGGGTACGGCTGTGCTCGGGCTGGTTGATTTTCTGCTACTAGTCCTTGCAAAATATTGCTTCATTTTTGGCATTAATAAGGCACTATTAGTAAGCCCCTGAGACATTTTGCTTTATAACCAAAGAGCTGTAGTAAAAAACTGATCAATTCCACAATTATTCTTCCACCGGCGGATAAATACTGTATGTCAATCGCAGACAAAGCTAAGGGTGCATACTGTACGAACGCAGACTAAGTCTATACGTACACCCTTCAGTAGGCTGGTGTTTACGCCAGATCCAGTAACATAAACCTCTCTTTAATATTCGATTTACATCAAATTATATATTTTTGGGTTATATATTTAGTTTAGCAACATTATTACGGTAATAAGAGCTATAAAAAATACTTATTTTGGAACTGATTTATTAATTTTATTATTTCGAAGCCGTAGGTCACTGAACTGTGGCGACGAAATCGAACAAAACACACCTGGTGTTGTGTTCGATTTCCAGTAACATAAATTTCTCTCAAATATTCGATTTACATCAAATTATATATTTTTAGGTTACATGTTCAGTTTAGCAACATTATTACGGTAATAAGAGCTATAAAAAATACCTACTTTGGAACTGATTTATTAATTTTATTATTTCGAAGCCATAGATCACTGAACTGTTGCGATGAAATCGAACAAAACAAGCATGGCGTTGTGTGGACAGGGATTAGACCCGTCCACTCGTGCTGGAGTTGTGCCGCCAATAACGTGAATAATTTCTCAAATAGCAGATATCTATCATATTACACTATATTTTTGGTTTTATTTAGTCTAGTTTAATTAGAATAATAAAGTTATTAAAACACCAGTTTTAGAAATGATTTAATGTGAAACGTTCAAAGTCATGGGTCACTGAACTATGACAACACAGACGAAAGTGAGTGAAACCTCACTGTACAGTGAGGTTTACTGTACAGTATTCCCTTATCTGTCCACTTTCACTCATCTTGTTTCATTACAGAAAATGTATATAAGAAGATTTCAACACATTAGCTAGCTATTCACGCTTCAGCCTTTAAATTAATTTACAAAGATACGTGTGCCACAAATTGGAGAACGAAAATCATTGAAACTCCGTCGTTCACTTGTGTGGACCACTCTGGCTGGTATTTGGTTAATATGCATCACTTCTTGTGTGGACCATTCTGGCTGGTGTTTGGTTCATATGGTTCACTTGTTGTGTGGTCCACTTGTGTGATCCAACTTGTCATATGAAGGAATTATTAATTGTAATCTGTGATATATGGTAAAGTTTTCCACCACTCTGTGAACTCTGTCCCAACATCGTAAGCTTGTGGACAACTTGTGTAGTCCACTTGTGTGGTCCACTTGTGTGATAGAACTTGTCATATGAAGGAATTAATAATTGTTATCTGTGATAGAATGGGAAAGTTTTCCACCAGTTTGTGAACTCTGTCTCGACATTGTAAGCAAATCCGAACATCCCCCGCTTCGGCGAATCATTGTTTGTCGAACCGGGTGAGTAAATCCGGCCTGAAAAGTGTGCGAACTAGCCGGAGATTCGTTGAATCGGGGTACGTTGAATCGAGGTTGTACTGTACATTCAATGCTGGTTTTCTGGGGGAAGCCCCATCGGCTTCCCAGAGCTAACTACCCAAAGATAAGGAAAAAACAGGGACTTACCCGGGAGGCAGTTCGTCCTCACTCTTAAACGCGAAGTCGAGAAAACTGGCTGAAACCTCTGTCCCAAAGCAACGCAGGCCCTACCTGGCCCTGGAACATTCACCAGGTAGCGAGCAGCCAGGACCCTGTTCGACCTCCAAAAACCCCGTGCCCGAATGTCAACCCACGACATGTTGCCAAAGACGGCAGCCAAAGCCGCAAACTTACAAACGCAAGTTTGCCTCCCTACCCGACCCCCAGAAGCCAATGCCAACAGGAAAAGAGCTTAGAAAAACAATCCCAAACAGAAGAGGTCACAACAAACCGAGGAGAAGAGAGAAACGAGAGCATCCGGTCCGAGGACCAGGACGGCTCAGGAGGCACAAGAGCAGGCCGGAGGTGAAACAATGCCTGAGACAGCTTGCGGAACGGAGCAGAAGTAACATCAACACCAAAAGTAAGCTGAAGCGGCTCAGCCAGCACCGCGCGATACGAGGTGACAGTATTGGGCATAAGATGACGATCCTGGAATAACCAAGAGAGAAAAGACAGAACAACCCTATCAGAGACCGAAGAAACACCTATGCAGTGATAGGAATAACCGGAAAGACCGCCAGGAAACTTCATACTGCCACCGAGACAAAGCACGCAGGTGGGAAACCAACAACGACGCCACCTGCGCACCATACAATTGATGATAAACCAGAGTCAAAAACTCCAGACGCGAAGACTTGAGAAGAAGACCAAACCAGCCTCGTACTGGGCTGGACCGATCCGCTGAAAGACGCGGAGCCGCGGGAAGACCTTCGAGTTCGGACACCGAGCAAACAGCGCCTGAAACCAAGGCTGGGCCGTTCACTACGGAGCCAGAAGGACAACCCGACCCTACTAAGTCTCCAAGCAAGCCAGGATCTGGAGCAACAGCTGATCCGGGGGAAAGAGGTACAGGTAACCTCACCTCGCTAAGTCCTGCCTGAAGGCATCAACCCCGACGGCCTCGCAGTTGGGGAAGGGCACCACATATACTGGGAGACGCCTCGACCACGCCGACGCGAAGAAATCCACATCCAGAGTCCCGAACGTCTGGCACAGCCAACTGAAGGAGTTGGTGTCGACCGTCCATTCTCTGGAAAGGAGAAGGAAACGAGACTAGCCGTCCACCAAGATGTTGGACACCCCCCGGACATGAACCACCAGGAAAGCCAAACCCCAAGAACTCAGCAGATGAGTCACCCGAAGCGACCAGCCCCAAAGAGCCAAGGACCACATCGAACCCCCTCGGTTCAGGCAATGAACTACCGGGGAGCAGTCCGAATGGAGCTGGTTCGTTGATCCGCGAGCGACTCGAACCCTCTGGAGCAACAACCGCACCGCCGCGAACTCCCGGACCATGCTGTGAGCCCGATAAAAGGACGGACCCCATCGCCCCTGGCCGACCTGGTGAGCACTGGTCACAAAACCACAGCCAAGAGACAACGCGTCCATGTACACATCGAGCGAGGGCTCAGGTAGGCGCCAAGGCACTGAACCCTCGAAAAACTCTAAGAGGAAGCCGGCGACACAGCAACCGACGCAAAACCTCTGGAGGCCAAACCCAACGATAGCGAGAGAGGCGGAAGGGCCGTCCCCGAAGGAACCAGAACAGGCGACGAAGCCACACCCGACCCGGCGGGTAGACCATCATGGCAAAGTTCAGGCTCCCGCACAAACTCTCGAGCAACCACCGCGTGACCCAGGAACCCCTCAGAAACAGGTAAAGGCGGGACCGCAGGCGAAGCAGAGCCGCCGGAGGCAGAGACAAGGAAGCGGTCCGAACATCCCAAACCAGACCCAGCCAAGACCGAACCTGAGAGGGAACCAGATGAGACTTTTCCAGTTTACCAAGAACCCGAACCCGGCGAGCTGGGAAAGAACCAAATCCCTGGCGAGCAGACACGCGGACTAGCTGGAGCCCAAACCAGCCAGTCGTCGAGGTAGGCCAGAACCTGAACACCTAACAGACGCAGGTGGGACACCACGACCCGTGTAAGGTATGTGAAAACGCGAGGCGCCAGATTCAACCCAAAGGGAAGACAACGAAAGCAGTAACCCTGACGCCCCACAACAAAACCAAGCCAGTCCCTGAACCTTGGGTGAACTGGGACGTGCCAATACACATCCTTGAGGTCCAGGGACACCATCCAAGCGCCCGGCTCCAATAGAAGATGGACCTGGGATAGAGTAGTTATCCTGAAGGAGAGGCAATAAACCCACAGGTTCAGACGGGACAAGTCCAGAATGAACCGGAGGTCCGCACAGTCCCGTTTCGGGACTGGAAACAGGCAGGAATCCCACCTGAGGGACACCGTTGTTTCGACCACACCCAAGCGAACCCACTCTGAGATGACCCGACAGACACAGGTGGAAACTTAGTACCCAGATGAGCCACAGAGACGTTAGAAAGAATTTTTTCAGTGTCAGAGTAGTTAAATGGAATGCACTAGGAAGTGATGTGGTGGAGGCTGACTCCATACAGTTTCAAATGTAGATATGATAGAGCCCAGTAGGCTCAGGAATCTGTACACCAGTTGATTGACAGTTGAGAGGCGGAACCAAAGAGCCAAAGCTCAACCCCCACAACCACAATTAGGTGAGTACAATTGGTTGAGTACAGAGCGCAGGAGAAGAGGCCTGCCCCGCCAGCCCTGAACCCCCTCTAAGGAGGGAGGAGCACCTAATGCCACCACAGGCCGCATGAAAAGACCAGAAAAGCCCACGAATCATGGGACCAGACGCGAGCAAACAGGGCGAGCCACCCCCCATCAATGGGACGAACCGCAAAAGGGCCGACGCGCCTCGTGAGAACCCATGCGGCAAAGAGGGCGATCCCCGCGCCAACCAGAAACAGCCAGAACCGTAAGCTGCACCTGCCCTGAATCTGGCACCAATGGCCATGACGAAAAGCTTCCCGAGCCCTGGCACGACCCTTCCGGGAAGGCCCCCCACGAGCCCCCAGGGGCAACAACAACAACAACAACAACTCGAACATAGGCCAACAACTAACCGAGGCCGCCTGCAGGTACTGCACCACAGCAGACTCGACAAACAGCATCAGACAAAAAGGCGAAGACAACCGAAGAGCCAGGGCCCAAACGGAATCTAAAGAAGCCAGCACCGCCTGCTGACACGCGAGGTGAGAAGCATAGTACCGCGAAACCGCATCCTGCAGGAGTAGCGCGAAGAGCTTCAACAGAGCAGACGACGCCTGCACTGCGGAAGGCAGCGCACCGAATTAGGTAAGTACCGGACCCGGCAGCGCCCCCAAGTTCCCCTACATCCAACTCAAGTCAGTCCGAGGACAGCTCAAGAAGGGAAAAGAAACGCCAGTGCTGAAGCAAGCAGGCCACGAGTAGGCAAATCCTCCGCAATCAAGGCAGCTGAAAGGAAAGGAACCTGCACGTGAAGCTGCATGACTCCAACATCCCGCAGAAGGGCAGGGGTGAACAAACAAGCATTGAGATGCTCGAAGTTGCCCTCCTCCCAGGAAAACCTGAAATGCCAACTGAGTCTTTTACCACTCAAGCGCGCGGGACCGACAAAACGTGTGCCAAGCCTCCAACGAGAAAAGAGGACAGTCTGCCAACCAGGACAACTCCAGAACTTCATAATGAACCCAGTACGAACTAGAAGAGCCGTACACGAATAATCCAGGCAATAATATAATGAATAATAAAGGCATAATCCAGGTTGCGCAGGAAGTAAGCCTCCAAGGCCTCCCGCACCACAGAAGACGAGACGTGGGAAGCCAGAAACCTCCGGAAAGACGGAACCAAAGAACCTGCAGGATCATGGAACCGAACCCGGGGAGGGATGCACACCAAATCCAACTCGTACGCGGAGGGATTAAATGAGAACCCCCCTCTCCTTTTAACACCAAGCCCTGCTTGGAGGGCAGAAAAACCCAGGCGGGGTCCAAAGGGGAGCAAGGCCCCAAGCCAACCCGTCCCCAAACCCGGGAACTTCACCCTGAGGACCCGGGGCTGAGCTGGCCTCCAAACCCCCACCTCCAGAGAAAAGGCGGGAGCTGCCGAAAAAGGAGGAACGAAGGGGGCCCACTGGCCAGACCCAGAAGCTCCGGCAGGACCAAGCTCAAATGCCTCCGCCGCAACCCCAGAAGGGGCCACCCCCAAGACAGCCCGAGTCTCAACACCAACTAGACCCTGCCCCGACTCCGAAACCGCTCAGACGCTTCGGAGCCGGAAACAAAGGGGGAGGGGGATTGAATGAACTACAGAAGGGGGAAGGACTAGGAGGGGAGGATGGAACCAAAGCCGAAGCAACTCCCACCCCCAAGTCCGGGTCCCTATAACCAAAACGGGGCAGTCTCAGGTCATCCGGGGCTGCAACCAACCGAGTGCATTGCAGCAACCTAAATCTAGCATGCAACTTCTTAGCTGCCTGCACCCACAAATCATCATCAGTGGCTTGGGTGAACAGGAGTACGTACAGACAACATACGTCGCACGACTCGGGGTCAAAACAATCACTGACCCAACAGGCAGCATGGTGGAAGCAAAGCCTGTGAGTGTCACCCTGAGACAAGGGGACAGAGCAACCTTTAAACCCGCAAGACGCGAGAGGGGACTCAGCGGTCACATCCATTGGACCACATAGCCCCCGTGGAGTTTCCCAGGGCCCTTAGCCTTGGTAGCATGCTAAGGAAAGCCCAGGCAGGGTACTACCAAACCGGTGTCCAAATCTACCAAACAAACTCCTAAAGCTGAACCCCCGGGATGTGTCTACTCACGGGGGCCAAGAGGGAAGGACCACCCACACAAAGGGAGAGATATATACATCCCAAGAACAGTGATGGGGGACGACAACGGCAGACCCCCCCCCCCACCAGACAGAAAACAAAAACAAAAGAAAAACCCCGCAAGAGGACAGTGTACCCAGGCGAAACAGAGCCGGCTGCTGTTAATGGTGAAAACTACCTGAGCAGTACCCTACGCCCCTGCCAGTGGCGAAAACTGCCCTCTACCCTAGATTAAGAGATAAACAAGGGTAAGACAAAAAAAAGCTGACCCCAAGGGCGGCCAAATACTGAACAGTAAACGGCACAGTGGAGGTAGATCCCTTGGTGACTTGTGGAAGGTGGCCCAAAGCCCCAAGGGCAGTACTTACAGGGCATCTAGGGAAGGAGACCCTAGGCGCATGCAGCCCGAGTACTGTGGAATATCACTCCTGGCTCACGCACCACCTGAAGGGACAGCCCACACCACAGGGCACAGAACTGCAACGAAAAACTGGAGACGGAGGCACAAGCACATCTGACCCCCATCAGCCAAGAACTGTAGGTTGGGTCGCCGACAGATGGGTCTGGGGCTCCCCTTTCCCCCTCCTGGTGAGGGGAGGAGGTTTTGCAGACAGCGGCGCAGTGACATGACGTCATGCTAGTTTGCCAATTTTCGTTTGGGGAGTTCTGTTCACCTGTTCAGCTTTCGGACGCAATAATTTTACCAGAATACGAGTTTCTTTTGGGGCGCCTACCTTTCTGGGTGCCTGTCCCGGTCGATGGCAGACATAAAATGCTCCCAACCACAGGGGAGTCTCTATAGGCCATTGCTCCTCGTGCCTCTCTAGAGGGGGGCCAGGTTCTGGCTCGTGGTTCCCAGTAGGCAAGCATTCCATGCATTGACTGATGCCAGACAGATATACATATCCATCCAGCCTGGATAGCACTGGGGAGCCGACGGGGCTCCCCCCAGAAATATTAGAAGGTTTTCTTTTGCAGAATGTTAGATGTTGGAAGTGAGGTGGTGGCGGTCAAAACCGTCAGTAGTTTCAAGTGTTCCCAAGAAGTATTACTGGGCGATAGGACACCATGAGCATCCTGTAAGTACACAGTTACAACTGTAACTGTAAATTACACTTTGGTAACTACACTTATATAATTACTCCAATTACTTGCTCCACTTGTAATGGAGCAAGTGAATACAATCTTTTTTATTTTGCTCAAAGAATATTACCACACTCACTCTTTTCCAGCAGGTCTTAAAATTTTTGTAATGGGCTTGCAAGGAAAAGGTCCATATACAGTCTGGGGTCCATCAGTGGGCTGAGCAGAATCTGTAGCTGACCAGACCATGTAGCTGCCATCATTGTGCGAGGTAGTAAAGTGTGCAGTATCAGCATGCCAACACACACACTCCAGCTGCTGGCTACACACATATGTCTGCAAATATATTAACAAAACTGAGTGACTAGATATGCAAAATGTTTGTATTAACGTTATACACAAAAGGATTGGATAAGAGAAATTCTTCTAGGAAACAAACTGGTATTTAATTATAAAAAGACTTACCTTCATCCAACAGTTTACAACTTGTGAACTTGTGAAGTGAAACAGTAAATTATTACGATATTTTACAGCTCCCAGGTTCAAAAAGTCTACAGGACATCAAATAATTGTCGATTTCTAATTCAGTAAATCCCCTTATCAGCCTTTTTTCTTACAAATAACATATAACTTTCCCAGCTGCTTTCCTCTCGCATTAATACACATCCAACACACCAAATATTTTTATTAAGAAATACAGTGAACACCTGATTAATAATGTTTTATCTGAGCTGCTGAGTGGGCCAATTTAAGTTCAGAGTTATTTTGCACAATCTACTAAACTAACAACAGGAAATAATAAGGGAGTTAATGTAGCTGAGTGTACAGTATACTGTATTGCAAATGGCACACACCCAAAACATCAAAGTGAAAGTACAGGTACAGTATAGTGGTGCAATATGACAGATATTCAACCCAACCCATCCTCCTCTCTAGATAGTACTTTTGTGACTGTGTGCACCATAGTTCAAACATTGACATACTAAGATATTAGATAGTAGAATTTAGTACTATTTACTTTATAAGAGTCCAAAAAAAAAACAGCGTTGTGTATGAGCCTGAACTTGGCCCCCCTCAGAGGCAGAGGGAGCAATGGCCCTGGAAAACCCCCGTTGTGGTTGGGGGATTTCCTTATGTGCCATTGACCAGGGTTAAGCACCCAGAAAGGTAGGCATTACAAAACAGACCTCACATGGTAAGAAAATTGAAACCGTAAACCGAACAGAGAGACAGAACTCCCTCCAATCCCAAGGAAACAAACAAACTTCTCACTCCATTCCACCCCCCCCCCCAGCCCCCGAACCCCCAGCGACACAGCCACTCTGGTTCGGAGGCTAAGTATTAACCACGTGAAAACCTTGATCGGAGGGAGGGAGGGTTGTCAGCGAGCCTCCAGGGCTCACCCAGAAAATGGTATTTCCTTACATTCAACAGTGGTTTTCTGTAGGGAGCCCCTTCGGTTCCCTGGAGCTACATAACCAAAGATAAGGGAAAGATGGACTTTCCAGGGAGGCAGCTGCCACACACTCCTCAATGCAAAGTCGAGAGAACTGGCTGCAACTTGCGACCCAAAGCAACACAAAAATTCCCAGGCCCAGGAACAGTAACCAAATATCGGGCGGCCAGGACCCTATTCGACCTCCAAAATCCCCACATCAGAATATCAACCCAAGACATGTTGCCAAACACGGCAGCCAATACTGCAAACTCCATAATGAAGTGGGGGCACATGGATAGATCCCAAAATTGCTAGACTTAATAACCCTGTGGACAACCTGAGAGACTTGAGCTCTGGAACAGGGAATGAGGGAAACAGGATCAACCCAAAGCGCATCCATGGCCACAGAAGCCAAGGTGTGCAGGTAACAGTGAGGAGTCGCAACCGGACACAAGACATGATGCACCCTGGTCTCACCAACCAAGCATCAATGACCCAAGGACCCCTATGGAAGGCAGCTGTCTCATTCTTCGCCAGAAAAGGAGAAGACTGCAACCGAACAAACCGACTAACAGGACCGAAGGAGCAGAAATCCCTGCGCCAAAGGAGAAGATGAAGCTCACCGACTCGAACCTCAGGCCAAAACCAACAGAAAAGAGCCTTGAAAAAACAATCTTGAACCAAAGAGGCCACCACGAACCAAGGAGAAGAAAGATAAGAGAGCACCTTGTCCAAGGACCAGGATGGCTCAGGCAATGCATGAGCAGGCCGGAGCTGAAACAAAGCACAAGAAAGCTTACTGTATGGGGCAGAAGAAACATCCACCCCGAAAGCAAGCTGGAGGAGCTCTGCCAGTGCCACACAATACCAGGCGACAGTATTAAGCATCAAATGACAGTCCTGAAAACCCAAGACAGAAAGAATAAGACAACCCAATTAGAAATAGAAGACAACCTATGGAGAGAGAGAAAATGGCGGAAAGAATGCCAGGAAACTTCATACTGTCGCAGAGATGAAGCTCTCAGGTGGGATGCCATCAACAAAGCCACCTGATCACCATACAAATGGTGATAAATCCGCGGCAAAAAGACCAGACGCGAAGAGCGGAGGAAAAGAAAGAACCAGCAGTGTACTGGACCAGTCCAACCTACTAGAAGAGTACTGATACCTGCTTGAGGCGGAGCTGCGGAAAATACCCCAGTTTCAGACACAGAGCAAGCAGCGCCTGAAACCAAGGCTGGGCCAGCCATCAAGGGGGCCACGAGGACTACTCTCCTGTGGTAAGACTCCAACTGAGCCAGAACACGAAGCAACAGCTGGACTGGCGGAAAGAGGTACAGGTAACCCCATCTCGACCAGTCCTGCCGAAAGGCATCCACCGCGAAAGCCTCACAGTCGGGGAAGTGCGCCACACACATTGGAAGACGATAAGACCACACTGATGTGAAGAGGTCCACTTCTGGGAGTCCGTACGTCCGGCAGAGCCAACTGAAGGAATCAGCGTTGACTGTCCATTTTCTGGACAGGGGAATGAACCAAGACAAGCCATCAGCCAGGACATTGGACACTACCTGGATATGAACCTCATGGAGAGCCAAACTCCTTGAAGCCAGCAGATGAGTCACCTGAAGAGAACCCCCCCCCCCCAGAGGCAAGGACTAAAGAGAACACCCATGGTTCTGGCAAAGAACCGCTGGAGAACAGTCCAAATGGAGCCAGATCGTCGAACGCAGAGCATCCCGGATTGTCCAAAGCGACAGCCAAACTGCCATGAACTTCCTCACTGTGCTGTGAGCCCAGCGGAAGGACAGACCCTACCGCCCCTGGCCTGCCCGGTGAGCACTGGTCACAAAGCCCCAGCTGAGAGACAACAGGTCTGGGAACACATTGAGCGAGGGCTCTGGTAGGCACCAAGGCACTAAACTCTGAAAAACACGAAGAGGAAGACGGAGACGCAGCAACCGACGCAAGCCCTCCCACTGGAGATGAACCCAGCTGTCGCGAGAGAGGTGGAAGAGGCGTCCTCGAAGAAACCAGAACAGACACCGAAGTCAAACCCAACCCAGTGGTTAGACCAGTGTGACGCAGTTCAGACTGCACAACTGCTCAAGCAACCATCAAGTGACCAGGGACCCCTCCCAGAAACAGGTGAAACTGGAAGAGCAGCTGCAGCAACACCTCTGGAGGGAGAGACATGGAAGCGGTCCGAGAATTCCAAACATGACCCAGCCAGGTCAGAACCTGGGATGGAACCAGATGGGACTTTGTCAGTTCACCAGGACCCCCAAATCCAGCAAGCTGGGAAAGAACCAGAACCCTGGCAAGCAGACAAGCAGACCAACTGGGTCCCACATCAGCTAGTTGTCAAGGCAGGCCAGAACCCCGAACCCCTAGCAGATGCAGATGTGTCACCACGACCTGGGTAAGACGAGTGAAAACATGAGATGCCAGATTCAACCAAAGGGAAGGCAACTAAAATGGTAAGCTAGATGCCCCACCACAAAACCTAACCAGTCCCTGAATCCTGGATGAACAAAAACGTGCCAATATGCATCCTTGAGGTCCAGGGACACCATCCAGGCCCCTGGCTCCAACAGAAGCAGGACCTGAGACAGAGTGGTCATCAGAAGTGAGGGAAAAGGAATCCAGGAGTTCAGACGGGACAAGTCCAAAATGAACCTTGGATCTGCACAATCCTTTTTTAGTACTGGAAACAGGTGGGAAACCCACCTGAGGCATGGAGTCGTTTCAACCATGCCCAAGCGCACCCACACCAAGATGACTTGACGAAGCACAATGGAAGCAGCCTGCCCCGCCAGTCCCGAACCTCACAAAAGGGAAGGGGCCGCCCAACACCACCACAGGCCGGATGACATGACCGAAAACGCCAACAAATTGTAGGACCAAGCACGAGCAAACAGAGCAAGCCTTTCCCCATCACCCCGTCAACAGGGCGAAACGCAAAAGGGCCAATGCCCCTTACGAGAAGCCCATCGCTGAACAGAGCGATCATCGTGCTGACCAGACAACTTCGGCTCTGAAGACAACTTCAATTCAGAAGCTGGCACCAATGGCCCACCTTGACCAGCGGAACCCCAAGCCCTGGCACGACCCTTCTAAGAAGGCTGAGAATGGCTGCCCCGGAGAACCAACAAGTCCGACATAGGACGACAACTAGACGAAGCCGTCTGCAGATACTGTGTGACAGCAGCCTCTGCAAACAGCAATGGACAAAACAGACACAAAAACCTAAGAGCCAGGACCAAAGTGGATTCCAAAGAGAGAGAGCGAGCACAGCCTGACATCACATGACATCAACAGACACATCGCCTCCTTCAAGATAGGAGCAAACAGCTTCAACAGTACGGCCAACACCCTAGCCGCCAAGGACAGCACACCAGATGAAGGCCCGGCACAATGCCTCTACATCCTCCTCAAGCCAGGCACAAGACGGCTCGAGAAGGGAAAAGAAGCACAAGACCAAAGCCAAGTTTCCATGGGTGCACAAATCCTCAGCAACCGAGGACGCTGAAAAGGTAGGAACCTGCACGTGCAGCTGTACTAGACCAACATCCTGAGAAAGCACAGGGGCAAACAAGCATGCATTAAGGCACTCAAACTCACCTCAAGGTAAACCTACAGAACGGTAGACGCTTCTCGCCACTCGAGCACTTTTACAGTCTACGTGGTGTAGTGGTAAGACACTCACCTGGCATTCCACGAGCGCTCTGTCATGGGTTCGTATCTTGGCCAGGAAGGATTTACTGGGCGCAATTCCTTAACTGTAGCCTCTGTTTAACTCAATAGTAAAATGGGTACTTGGTTGTAAAAATGATTCTTCATGGGGTCGTATTCCAGGGACCTGCCCGAAACGCTACGCGTACTAGTGGCTGTACGAGAATGTAACAACTCTCTGTATATTTTTCAAAAAAAAAAAAAAAAAGAGCATGCGGGACCAATAGAACCCATGCTGCCACACCCCCAACAAAAAGAAAGGGCAGTCTGCCAGCTAGGAAGACTCTGGAACTTCCAAATGCACCCAATACAGGGAAGAAGAACCAAACTCAAAGAAGGACGGATCCATAACGGAGGCGGAATCCGTGTCTTGCAGAAGATATGCTGCAAGAGCCTCTTGAACCTCCCACGGGAAGATACGAGAGGCAGAAAATCTCCGGAAGGACGAGGCTGAGGAACCCAAGGGAGCCTGGAACTGAACTCCTTCGGCTCCTCCCGGGGAGGAGCCGAACTCAAATCATACTCATACACAGAATGGGGGTAAGAAAACCCCTCCCATGCAACAAGCCCCGCAAAGAGGGCACTAACACCCAAGTGGAGTCAAAGGGAGCCCAAGGCTGTCAGGTCAACTCTTCCCCAGCCCCGGAATCCCCCAAGTCGGGACTCAGGACAGAGCAGTCCTCCATACCCTCCATCCCTGAAGAAAAGGCAGAGTCCAGGGGGAATGGCTGAAAAGAAGGGGGCCTGCTGGTGGGACTCTGAAGCCTTGGCAGGAGGAACCAGCTCGAATGCCTCAGTCCCCGACCCAAATAGGGCAGCCCCCGAAGCTACCCGAGTCTCATTACCAATTAAATCCTGTTCCAACTCCGAAACCCTCAGTCATATTCATAGTAGCCTAGAAAATGTGAGAGAAAACACACCCTGTTTAGCTCTCTTTCAAAGATTTTTATGATGAGTGATGTTAGAGCTATTGGTTTATTGGTCTTTGTATCTGCATAAATACCTCTTTTGTGTAGTTGTGCAATTTCCGCTCTTTTAGGTACTTCACGGATAACACCAATATCTAAGCTCCATCTCCAAATAAGGAGAATCGAACCACCAACCCCACGGGATTGTTGCCTCTGAAATCTTTTGTATTACAGCTGTCTCATAATACAGGGGAAGAACTTCTGCCTCACACCCGTGGAGTTGGCAGCTCGAGTCTCCTAGGGCCCAAGTGAATGAGGTATTTATTTAGACTATAGTGTGGTTGACAATTTATCACATGGGCCTGGATCCATTCTTCCTATGTACTGTAACCACGCAATTATCCGGGATTCAAACATCCGGAAAACGCCCTTATACGGCCAAAATCGGGACCTGATAAAGTTCTCTCATTATCCGGCCAAAAGGGCCGTGGGAATCGGATAAAAGCTGGTTTAGCCGGATAAAAAATTGGAGCCGGTTAACTTGCTGCCGATGTTGCACTATCCGAACAGTCAGCCGTATAATCATTGAATTGTCTAGAGATGAAAGCCATGGGGCAGGCCGTACTGTATTAATCCCATCTGCCTGTGGCTCGAGACGCATGGTGGAGGAGGGGTGGGGTGGGTGGGTGGTGTTGGGAGGGTGGGAGGGGAGCGTCGGGAGGGACCACCTGGGTACAGGAATTACCATTAATTTTAAAACAATTCATCATAGCCAAAAACAAATGAAGTAAATACTAGTAATTATGTAATAACAAATATATAAGTTTCCTAAAAACAATGTGCACAGGCTGAAGTTTCCTTTAAAAATATTGAGAGTTTTTCCTCCTGGCGGCCTACGTGACGTGCTATAGCTGCCCCAAGTGGACCCGTCCAACACTGGTCAACCCATGTGCTCCCGTCCCTCGTGTTATACCACAGTGCTGTGCCATTAGTGAAATATTTTTTTAAAATAACTTTTTTATTTTCATAGTAATTTTACATATTTTTGGCCAAGACTAATAAGAGGGGCCTCGTAGCCTGGTGGATAGCGCGCAGGACTCGTAATTCTGTGGTGCGGGTTCGATTCCCGCACGAGGCAGAAACAAATGGGCAAAGTTTCTTTCACCCTAAATGCCCCTGTTACCTAGCAGTAAATAGGTACCTGGGTGTTAGTCAGCTGTTACGGGCTGCTTCCTGGGGGTGGAGGCCTGGTCGAGGACCGGGCCGCGGGGACACTAAAGCCCCGAAATTATCTCAAGATAACCTCAAGATATTATCTCAAGACTATGTCTGGTAGCAGCGTCAATCGTTCTGGAGGTGTTAAGAGGAAGAAAGTTGTCCTAGAAATTAAAGACAAGTTACGTGTTATACACCTCAACCAGTGAGGCATCACAGGCAAGCCAAATGCCTTCAACAAGTGAGGTGCAAGCAAGTACCTTCAACAAGTGAAGCAGAAGCAAGCGCCTTCAACAAATGAGGTATCACAGGCAAGCCAAATGCCTTCAACAAGTGAGGCGTCACAGGCAAGCCAAGCACCTTCAATTGAGGCGCAAGCAAGCGCCTTCAACAAGTGAGGCCTCACAGGCAACCCAAATGCCTTCAACCGGTGAGGCTCCAGCAGCTGGCAGTCAAAACTAACTTTGCTTAATGAACTGTACTGTAATTTTAAGTGTGATAATCCACGTGATAATCCACGTGATAATCCAGCTGGGGGTCCTTCCCATATAGTCCAGATGATCGAGTGGAGACAGTACTGTACTTAGTAGCAGCTGGCAAAAGTATAAAATTTCAGGTGGGCAGTGGATTGTTGCTTCTGAAATCTTGCATACTGTAGTTGTCTCACAGTACTGTACAGGGAATGAGCTTCTGCCTCATGCCCGTGGGGTCGGCACTTCGAATTTTTCTTCAGTATTTCAAAGTACTTGAGAAAAATTATATAATCACAGATACTGTATGGTTTACGATTTGAAAGAGCCTGTGTAATGAATTTAATTAGTTTCTATGATACAACTACAGAGATTTTACAGGAGAGATGGTTGGGTTGATTGCATATATCTGGACCTAAAAAAGGCTTTAGACAGACTCCCACCTAAGAGGTTGTTCTAGAATCTCAAACATACAGGAAGTGGAGTGATAGGAAGGCTTCTAACAGGCATGAAAAATTTTTTAACTGACAGAAAAATGCGGGCAGTAATCAGAGACCATGTTTCAGACTGGAGAAATGTCACGAGTACCATAGAGTTCAGTTCGTGCAACATATATACAATACAAAAGTACAATTCAATATGAATCATGAAATGTTAATGAGTTTGCTTTTTTTTTTTAGAACAGACAAGTACAAGTGTACAATAACTATCTGGCAGTGGCCACATTATGCCATACTAAACCCATTTTTGATATGCTGCTTGCCAAAACAATACTGTATTTACTATATTCTAATGTGAAAAATTTTGTAATTATTTTATATGACAAACAATTTTATGTAAACAGAAACCATAAACTGATGGTCATAATTCTACCATCCTGTGGGAGAACATGCAAATGGCAATACAATGTAAATTGGTTAACATATTTGTATTTAATTAGTACCTGATCTGCACATAGATTCTTTTTGTCCCAAAGAACTATAAGGCCACGCTGATAACCAATTAATATCTTAATTGGGTCAGTAGGGTGTTCTGCAATGGCTTCAACTGGACCAGGATTCACTTTGTAATCCTCAGGAACACTGAAATAAAAATTACAAGATACTATACTGTACTGACTTTCAAGAGACTTGATTAAGAATACAGTCCTATGCACCGATTCCAATAATTCACAATACTGTATTGCAATTAACTGTCAACAACCTGAGGTTATCCAGTACAGTACATTAAAATTCGTAGACTAGCAAAAAAAAAAAATCCACACAAAAGTATTTGTGAAATTTATGTAAAGATTTACACTGAGTCTTTCACACTCTCCTGAGTGCTTTGTCAAGATCTGAGTGTGTGGTTAGGATGAGACTTACAATATCTCAATGTGTTAAGTCTCATCTAGAAACATCTCAATGACCAATGACATTAATCGTTGAGATGCGAGTATTGTCCTAACAACACATTCAGACCTTGACAAAGCACTTGGGAGAGTGCAAAAGACTTGGTGTAGATCTTTACATACATTTCACAAATACATAAGTATGGGTTTTTATCCTATGTCATTATGTCTCTGAGAAGGCATTGCTTAAAAGCAGAATTGTTAACTGTCTAGAAATAACACTTTATTTTAATTTTCTTATTCAACTGTAACACTTGTACATCCCATTCCCAAGCCTCCAATGTTACATCATTTCAACAACAAAAAATGTAAACACACAATGTCATACAGCCTTAAGTAACTGCCAAGTGCTATAAAAGTTGAGCTACTAAGGTCATTAACCATTTATCAAAGCCAATATTTCTGCAACTTACAAACTGATGAATTACAGCACATGATATTAACAAAAGTTTAGCTTTGTTACATTCATGACTTGCATTTAACACACATACTCCAATATCTGGTCATCTCTAAAATGAACACTGTGGAATGTGAATGATAAACATGGAGACCCACCACAATGCAACATTTTCTTCAGCAAGATAAAACACAACATAATTACGTAGATGATAAGAATGCCAACTACAGCAAATTTACTAAGTATACAACTCATTCCTGTGTATCAACATACTGGTAGGTGTGAACATTAGGGATGGACATGTTATAAAATGCAAAACTTACTTTTGCATGACAACATCCTGGTAAATGATGTTATCTGACATGGCAAAAGTTGACAGGTTGAGAAGATATATATTGCCCCCTTCGGTTCCCACCAATAAATGCTCACACTTGCTGTCTGCTACAACTACACTGATTTTCTTGAGCCTGTAGAGAGAAGAGACATCTCACTTGGTACCAGGTACACATAATCCATTCCATAAAATTAAATACAGTACTGTATATAAAAAAGATTAAAGGAGTCACACATCATTGAAGTCCTATTGGGCTATGTATTGGACCAAACATTACCCATAACGTTCTCTCACATCATTCACCACAATTACTGTAAAATCATTGATTAATTTACCACTAGTCATCATGCAAAATATTTTCCTCTTTTCAAACAAGCTCTAAATTTCCAACAAAGTTAATCACTTTAAAAGAATTTGCTTGTAAGGAATTTCAATGTAATAAATAAGAGTAGACATTACTATTACAACATTATTTTCAAACCCAAACTAGCCGAGTGAGATTTAGCAGAAAAACAACTCTTAAATAAATAGCTACCTGTATCACTAATACGTCAATGGTCTCATTTCCATATGACAAGTGAAACACAACACAGCAATAATCCACCAGTACTTTAATCCACCATACTAATAGACACCTACCAGACACCAAGATTTTGAGTAAAGCTGCTTGTAAATTAGTTTTTCAAATATTATAGACAAGGTTGGTATAATTGATATAGGTTTGAAATTGTCATCATCAGTGAGATCACCACATTTATGGACTGGGGTTACTCTCGTTTCTTTAGAATATCCGGAAAGGTTTGGAGTTCAAGTGATTTGTTGTAGAGCAATGCAATGGCTAGAGCTAGAAATCTAGAGGCTTTTTTTGTAAATTAGAGTTGGTATTTCAGCAAGGGCACTTGACTTTAAGAGAAAGGATTATATCAATAACATCAGAGGAATTAGGAGTTAGGTACAGAGACTGGATAGTTTCTTGTAAGGTAGTAAGGTAATATTCTTTTTGTTTTCATAATGTGCATCTATTCTAATTTTTATCTTCACAGTTTTCAGTTATGATTATTGTAACTAAAGAATGTTGATCTGAGGTCTCTTAAATAATTCTTTACAAACTTTATACAATTATACTTAGTAAATATTCTGTATTTAACCCAATAATATACAGTAAAAGTGGGAAATTTTTCTTTTAGTAAAATATGAGACGTAATGTTACTTACTTTCCCTCAAGAGACGTCGAGTTGACTTGAACAAGTTGCATACCACCGGAGTCATCTAGTTGCTTTAGCTGCCATAAGTGTAGGCTGTTGTCTGCACACAGTGATACTAGACGACACTGGCACAGCACACACACACACCCACACAGGGATAGGTTATTACACACAAAATAAATCACTCTTAATAGTTAGTTGATGTACTGTTAAGTGTTAAATAATGCTCTCTACACAGGTAGACATTTTTGCTAATTATCACAAATATTGAAAAAAAACAAAGTTAGCCTATTAATAATTAAAACAAATTTTACCTTTTTAAACTGAGATTTGAAATTTGCAATTGTATGGTAAAGTGCTTAATGTACAGTATATTTAAAAGGCAGTAAACAATACAGTAATAAAAATCATGTTGAGCTAACAATCCACTTAAAACTGCCATTACACTTCAAAATCTGAACACTGATATTCTGTATACAGTATTTCCATATTAAAACATAAAACAATAGCAACACAGTGTAGGAAGGGTATTCAAAACTGATGCTAAACACAGCTTCTCATGTTGTTCTTATATCAAGAAATCTTAAACCACTTAGGGGGTAAAATGAAGCCACATTATCCTAAGTAACATACTTGCCCTTGAAGAAAGGTGAGATGATTGATTGCCGATTCGTTGTTTTCGTTTTGTCCGTATAATTCGACTCCAGGTGTGCCATAGCTGTGCACAAGTTAAGGCAGATTTCTCACAAAACATTACATAAACAATATAATCATAAGAATGGGACATGGTCAATCGTCCATAAATTATGGAAACACTTAACACCTTTAAGGTAAATTCCATTGAATAATGTACTAGAAATTAGACTTCCCCCACCAACCCCACACCAAGCTCATAGTTTGATTAAATCATCAATAATCATTATCACTACCTCATTTCCCACTTCCATGGGGGGTGGAGAAGCATCAGCCAGGCCACAAGAAATAGGCATGAATGGAAAAAGATGTAGTGCCTTAAAAAAGGCACTACATCTGGAGCATCACAAAGCCAGTACTGCCACACTTCAATATACTTACTGTACATCTACAGCAGCACCTCACTTCTCCATGCAGTACAACCAGGGGTATATAAATATGTCAAGTGTTATTGAAAGATATACATTCACCATTTTGATACTGTAATGATCTGTGCAGATCATGGTTCTCCCCCCCCCCCCTCTCTCTCCCACTCCTCTCCCATCTCCCCTTCTTCCCTCTCCCTCTTTCTCCCTGGGAGAAAATAAACAGGGAACTTACAAACATTCAATGGGAAAATGTTCTAAGAAATAAAAATCCTACACAAGGAATAGAAAAACTGACTTCTGAAGCATATGAAGTCTGTCTGAAACATGTTCCTTTGAGGAAAGCCAGAAAGAGGTCAAATGTAGAAAGAGAACGCAGACGACATTACAAAAGAAGGAAGAAATTAACGGAAATGCTTAAGCAGACACGACTCTCCATACAAAGAAGAAATAGTTTAAACAGGGAGATTGAGGAAATCGAACAGAGACTGAAGCATTCCTATCAGACTGAAGAAAGGCAACTAGAACAGAAAGCAATTCAAGAAATAAAGAAAAACCCCAAATATTTCTTCACATATGCTAAATCAAAAACGAAAACCACTGCCAGTATTGGACCTATTCGTATTAGTGAAGGTTCATACACTGAGAATGACAAAGAAATTAGTGAAATCCTAAAAAAAGCAGTATGAGGACATGTTTAGCACTCCGATACACAACATGAAAGTGAAAGATTTGGACAATTTCTTTATGAATGATATTCAAACACCTGTAAATATAACTGATATCAACATGAGCGTAGCAGATTTTTAAAGAGAAATTGACAATATGCCCATGCACTCAGCCCCGGGTCCAGACTCATGGAATTCAATATTTATAAAGAAATGCAAAGTGCCAGTAGCACAGGCACTCAGTATAGTGTGGAGGAAGAGCTTGGACACTGGGGAGATACCAGATGCACCTAAAGCAGCAGACATTGCCCCTCTACACAAGGGTGGTAGCAAAGCATTCACAAAGAATTATAGACCAGTTGCACTAACGTCCCACATAATAAAAGTATTTGAGAGAGTGATCAGGAGTCAGGTCACTAGATTCATGGAAACCAATGACCTCCACAATCCAGGCCAACATGGATTTAGAGCAGGAAGATCATGCCTCTCACAGCTACTTGACCACTATGACAAAATCACTGAGGCATTAGAAGAAAAACATAATGTAGATGTCGTATACAGAGATTTTGCAAAGGCATTCGACGAATGTGACCATGGAGTGATTGCACACAAAATGAGGTCAATGGGTATAACTGGTAAAGTAGGGCACTGGATACTCAATTTCCTGTCAAACAGAACACAAAGAGTAACAGTCAATCAAGTAAAATTGAGTCCGAGCGCAGTTAAAAGCTCTGTACTTCAAGGTACAGTCCTTGCACCACTGCTGTTCCTTATTCTCATATCAGATATAAACAAAAACACAAGCCACAGCTTCGTGTCATCCTTTGCTGATGATACAAAAATCAGCAAGAAAATTACCTCTGCTGAAGACATTGATAAACTACAAACAGATATTAACAAAGTTTTCAATTGGGCAGCAGAAAATAACATGATGTTTAACGGTGATAAATTCCAGGTACTCAGATACGGCAAAAATGAGGATCTTAAACATAATACAGGGTACAAAACACAATCGAATCTGCCCATAGTAGGAAAACAGCATGTCAAAGATTTGGGAATAATGATGTCCGACGACCTAACGTTTAGGGAGCATAACCAAGCAAGTATTGCGTCAGCCAGAAAAATGATAGGATGGATTACGAGAACCTTCAAGTCCAGACATCCCATCTCAATGATTGAACTCTTCAAATCACTTGTGTTGTCCTGTCTTGAGTACTCACTTCCCCTTACAGAGCAGGAGAGATTGCTGAAATAGAGGGAACACAGAGAACATATACGGCACGCATAGACGAGATAAAGCATCTAAATTATTGGGATTGTCTCAAAGCTCTCCAAATATACTCGCTAGAAAGAAGACGGGAGAGATACCAAATAATATACACATGGAAAATACTGGAGGGACAGGTCCCAAATCTGCACAGTAAAATAACAACGTACTGGAGTGAACGACATGGAAGAAAATGCAGAATAGAACCAGTGAAGAGCAGAGGTGCCATGGGCACAATCAGAGAACACCGTATGAAGATCAGAGGTCCACAGTTGTTCAACGTCCTACCAGAGAGCATCAGAAATATTGCAGGAACAACCGTGGACATCTTCAAGAGGAAACTAGATTGTTTTCTTCAAGGAGTGCTGGACTAACCGGGCTGTGATGGGTATGTGGGCCTGTCGGCTGCTCCAAGCAACAGCCTGGTGGACCAAACTCTCACAAGTCAAGTCTGGCCTTGGGCCGGGCTTGGGGAGTGGAAACTCCCAGAATCCCATCAACCAGGTAACCAGGTATACCTCTTCCCCTTCCCTTCCCATTTGTCACAGTCTGACCCTCTCTGGTCATAAACGGTTTGAAGTCAAGTTTTCCTTAGTCCAGTGAGCCATCGGGAGGCTAGGCAGCCCCTCTCTTTGCCCCTTTCTGTTCCCACTCCTCCCCACTTATTTTCCCTCTCTACCCCTCTCCCGTGCCTTTCCTATAACTATTGATGAATAGAAGAATAGTACCTCAGGGTCATAAACTTGTGCTCTCAAGTTACACGTGGATGGCTAGTCAGCTCTTTCCACGAGTCAGTTGTTACTGCTTATTTCCAGTACATGAGTTTTCTGTCAAGAGGAATTGACCCTTATGGTTAGGGCTGGTTCTGATTGCAGCCATGGAGGCCTAGGTTTCTTGGCCCTTGTTGGCGTAGGACTCTAGGGGCAGGGTCCCCCAGGGTAGGGCCTGACCATTCCATTGGCCCAGCCTTCAGAATATTCAGCCTTGCTTTGAATTGACTGGTGCTCCTAGCCAGAGCCAAGCTCCAGAGGAAACCCTTAGGTCTCCCAGGGGTAGTTTAAGAGAATTGAAGTCAGTGTGTCTTGTGTGGCAGTGCACAATAGAAAGTTGTTTTCACATATCCATACATTAAAACATTCATTGTAACCATGATATATATGTACTTCCGTCTACAGTTTAGACCTATTGTCTTATGTAAGACCCTCTGTCCTGCGTGACAGTGAGTACCACCATTATCCTCACTTTAATAAGACTTAATCGAAATCCTCAGATTAGGCAAAATTGTAATTGATTTTGTCAATAAAATGTTAATAATAATAAGTGTGTCTTGGGGCTTGGGGCTTACTGCGGTACAGGTCTCCTGACCTGTAGGGCAAGCCATTCAACATCTTGGCTGAGTTTGCAGGATTAAGGTAATGTGAGTTTTGGTACATCAAGTAAATTGCACACCGTTTTCCAATTGCCTCATAGAATGTCTTAGTAAAGTAGGATATATTTTTAAATTTTGTTCTCAATATAAGGGTTTTAATAAATAAAGTAATTTAATATATTTGTGTTTAGTTATCTGTTCCCTTTGATTAATGCTGTGTTATTCATTCTTATTTGTGGTTTTCATTAGCTGGGCTAGCTGGGTGTTCTCCTCCACTTTATGGATATTAGAGTTGTCCTAGAATCCTCAATCAGTAAAGATTACATTATTAATTCCCAAGATTTATTTACCAAGATTGTATTGCCCTTGAGTTCATGATTATTGATTCCCTTCCTTCCTGGGGAAGCAGTAATTTAGACACATTCAAATGGTCAGGGAGGTGGTGGCAGTGTTTAATGAGGTTTTAATTATTAGTTGTAAAAATAATAATCCCTATTCTTGTTGTTTCCTCCTCATTTAATATTTCAGCTTATATTTGTGGTAACTCAGTGAGGGGGTCATACTGAGCTTGAAGCAATGTTAAAAGCTGGGGGTGTTGAAAGGGAGTAAAAGGATAAAGAGAAGTTAAGGGTTATTACAATACCAATTCCACCTAACCTTATTCCCTACTACTTCTAATGCGCTCTTCACACAGACCCTTAGCTTCATCTGCATACAAACAACATCTGTCCATCGTTGTCACTTGCACGCACATTCTACTACTCAGTCTAATGATTTACCAACTTTTGTAATTAACATCTCTCCTTGACAGGCCCTAAACACCTTTTGGAAACAGCCTAGATAATGATGTTATCCCAATTACTTTAAACAGCAGAGATCGTGCCATTTCACAAAGGAGGTAGTAAAGCAGATGCAAAATATTATAGATTAATAGCTCTAACTTCACATCATAAAAATCTTTGAAAGAGTGCTATGAAGTAAGATTATAACTCACGTGGAATTACATCTACATAACGCAGAACAACATGTGTTCAGAATAGGACGCTCTTCCCTCTAACAATTGCTAGATCACTATGACATAGCTTTAGGTGCCATGGAAGACAAGCAAAACGCACATGTATACACAGACTTTGCAAAACTTCTGTTGAATTCGATCACAGTGTTATTGCCCACAAAAAGCTCTCAAAAGGAATTACTGGCAAAGTAGGTAGATGGCATCTCCAACTTCCTAACGAACAGAGCCCAGAGTGTAATAGTCAACACACTAAAATCTGGATCATCTACTGTGAAAAGCTCAGTCGCTCAGGGTACCGTACTTGTTCTGGTACTTTCTCTCATCCTCACACCAGAGGATATGAGAGGTGAGCGCTTGAGACTTAATGGGAGCCGGTGGCTGAGCGGACAGAACACTGGACACGTGATCCTGTGGTCCCGGGTTCGATCCCGGCGCCGGCGAGAAACGATGAGCCGAGTTTCTTTCACCCTGTTTTACCTGCTGTTCACTCTTTTGCCCCTGTTACCTAGCAGTAAATAGGTACCTGGGATTTAGTCAGCTATCACGGGCTGCTTTCTGAAGGGTGGAGGCCTGGTCGAGGACCGGGCCGCGGGGACAGCCCCGAAATCATCTCAAGATGATCTCAAGATAACCTCAAGCAGGAGGGTAGAAATAGTCTAAGCCACTATCTTTTGTTGGTGTATTTTATTGTCTCAATAAATATACTTTAACTTGAACTTCATTCAAAATGATCAACGTTTCCTGGTTGGTATCCCCCCAAACCCTAATCCTGACCCTTCCCTGTACTATATAGTCGTAATGGCTTGGCGGTTTTCCCTGATCATTCCCTCCCCTTCCCTCCTGGTTGGTGGTCGGTTGAGGATTTGACGCGGCTGATCACAGTTGATCACGCACGACTCTCAGCCTGGTTGATCGGGTATCCTTTGAAGGAGGTTTGTAGAGTTCTCGTTTGAACACTAAGTGGTCGGCCCTTATGTGTAGAGGGAGTGTGTTGAAAAGTCTTGGGACATTGAGGCTGATAGAGGAAGGAAGTTCACGTTCCTTCCCTGCTAATTGTAAGTGACGCCTTGTCATCCTTGACTTCGCTCAGCTCACCAAGGCATAACTGACATGCTTGTGTCTGAAGCTAGACACAAATACTGAAATAATCAATGATGCAGTCAGAATTTGTCTTCTGTAAATTCCTTCCCATATTGATAGAAGTTAGTCAAAACTTTTGCTCGTAAAGAGGAAACTGATTACCATCTTGGACTGCCTTTGAGAAGCCTGAGGGCAGTAATATTCCGGGAACATCAACAAAATCTCGTAGACTTGAGGCTAAGTGAAATTCACACCTGGTTGATACCTGGTTGATGGGGTTCTGGGAGTTCTACTCCCCAAGCCCAGCCCTGAGGCCAGGCTTGACTTGTGAGAGTTTGGTCCACTAGGCTGTTGCTAGGAGCGGCCCGCAGTTAGTCCACAGCAGTTAGTCCATCTATCATCATTCTATTATGCAGGAAGAACCGCACGTCTATGGGTCATCCAATAAGGTTAGCAGACTTCTAAATGTTACCACTGCTAGGCTTAGGCTCGGCTACAAGTACCTCTGGCAGTTTGCAACAACTACTGATGAAGATTTGACTAAATTATTCGCATACTTTGCGTCATTATATAATGGAATGTGAAAAAATCGCGGAATTCGGAGATAACACCATTAATGGTGTTCAAAAAATATGCAAGTACGTCATTTATAATGATGTCCTCCAGGAATCTTGGCGAAGTATTGAAATTTGCTTACACCAGACGACCAACCGGGAGGCCTGGTTGCAGATTCCAAAGAAGACAAGGTAGAGGGCCAGGTCCCAAATCTGCACAATAAAATAACATACTGGAGTGAACGATATGGAAGAAAATGCAGAATAGAGCCAGTGAAGAGCAGGGATGCCATAGCCACAATCAGAGAACACTGTATAAACATCAGAGGTCCGCGGTTGTTCCAGTTGTTCAACGTCCTCCCAGCGAGCATAAGAAATATTGCCGGAATAACCGTGGACATCTTCAAGAGAAAACTGGGTAGTTTTCTTAAAGTGCCGGACTCACCAGGCTGTGGTGGATATATGAGCCTTGGGTCGCTCCAAGCAACAGCTTGTTGAAACAGGGCTGGGCTTGGGAAGTAGAATGTTTTAGATTCAGCTACTGAGAACAAAAAGATGCAAGTAGCACGGGCAATGATGAGCCCGTAGTGGACTTACCTGGCACAGGAGCGGGGCTGTAACTAGGGAAGTAGAACGACTTTCAGAACCCTTCCAAGTTATACCCCCCCTTTCCTTTCTAAAAAAAACTCCTCTTGACCACAACCTCTCGAGAAAGCCTAGTCGATATTCAGGAAAGATTTTTAAATGTCCGGAGTCAGTTATTTTCTTATTTGGGGTTTGTTTAAACACTATTCACCCGTGTTTGTAAATTTGTAAATTGTCAAGTTAGCAAACTCCTGAGAGATTTATGCATGTGAACCCACTCCATAACAACCACTCTAGGAATGTAAAGTCAACACTCACAAGAGTTCGGAGAGTGCACATATTACTGTACACGAATCTTACTGAGAAGAAATGGTTACAGTGAACTGTGGGCTCCTTGGAGAGCGCTCGCCAGGAGAGGTGACTCTCGGATAAGCCGAGGAGCGCAAGGAACCGCTGACACAAAGGCCCGCCGCTCTCAGATACACTTGTCTCCTCTCTTGAGCACTTCTCGCCGCCTCCACCTCGGCGCCGCTTCAACAATTCTCACACAATGCACCAACTTTTTATTGTCTAGGTTTCTTCACAAACTTAAGAAATGCTTCGACAATGGTGCGCCCTGACACTATTGTCTGAGGAGTCAGGATTGACTCCAATTGATGAGAATCTCATACCTTTCCAGACCAATGACCAATATTGTTGAACCTCGGCACCTTCGGCCACTGCCGCCTCTGCTTCCACCCCCCAACGACAACATGTTATACATGAATAAAAAGTCAGCTGCAAACGTATACTTGAGTATGGGACCAGAACTGACAATTATCTTGAGTTATCTTGAGGTTATCTTCAGATGATTTCGGGGCTTTTTAGTGTCCCCGCGGCCCGGTCCTCGACCAGGCCTCCACCCCCAGGAAGCAGCCCGTGACAGCTGACTAACACCCAGGTACCTATTTTACTGCTAGGTAACAGGGGCATAGGGTGAAAGAAACTCTGCCCATTGTTTCTCGCCGGCGCCTGGGATCGAACCCAGGACCGCAGGATCACAAGTCCAGCGTGCTGTCCGCTCGGCCGACCGGCGCTATCTTTACAAATACCAAAACTAAATCAGCTTGCATAGCAAGATAAGCAACTTAGAGGCGTGACAAGTGTGCAGATATGGCTATAGAGGCGTGACAAGTGTGCAGATATGGCTATAGAGGCGTGACAAGTGTGCAGATATGGCTGTAGAGGCGTGACAAGTGTGCAGATATGGCTATAGAGGCGTGACAAGTGTGCAGATATGACTGTAGAGGTGTGACAAGTGTGCAGATATGACTGTAGAGGCGTGACAAGTGTGCAGATATGACTGTAGAGGCGTGACAAGTGTGCAGATATGGCTGTAGAGGTGTGACAAGTGTGCAGATATGGCTGTAGAGGGGTGACAAGTGTGCAGATATGGCTGTAGAGGCGTGACAAGTGTGCAGATATGGCTGTAGAGGGGTGACAAGTGTGCAGATATGGCTGTAGAGGCGTGACAAGTGTGCAGATATGGCTGTAGAGGCGTGACAAGTGTGCAGATATGGCTGTAGAGGCGTGACAAGTGTGCAGATATGGCTGTAGAGGCGTGACAAGTGTGCAGATATGGCTGTAGAGGCGTGACACTTCACACACACGTCACCGTGATACTGTGCACATTTCACATGGTCAACCACTTGCAAGCACCAGTATGACTACTGAAGTATGGGAGGGTGTCACCGTGGGAGGGTGTCACCGTGTACACTAACTACCAGGCTAATGCACTGCTAGTTAGTGCATTGTTAAGTCCAATTGCAATGTTAGTGTATTGCTAAGGCAATGTTCAGCCCCCGCCTCTCACATTCAGGTGGGGCTCAATCCCTTGTATCTCCCTCTCACTAGATGCAACTAAGAAGCCTGAGCACGCACGCGCGTGCACACACAAGCACGCACACGTACAAAATTTTCAGGGAAATTGACATGATAGACAAAGATGGATTATTTAACACGGGTGGTACACGCACAAGGGGTCACAGGTGGAAGATGAGAACCCAAATGAGCCACTGAGATATTAGAAAGAACTTTTTCAGTGTCAGTAGTTAGTGAATGGAATGTACTGTACTTAGCAGTGAGGTGGTGGAGGCTGACTGACCGAGGCTGAAGCTGAAAAGTTTCAAATGTAGATATGACTAAGCTCGAGAAACTCATGAATCTGTACACCAGTAGATTGACGGCTGAGAGGCATGAGTTACGAGGAAAGGCTGCGGGAAATTCATCTCACGATACTGGAAGACAGAAGAGTAAGGGGAGACATGATCACAACCTACAAAATTTTCAGGGGAATTGACAGGGTAGACAGTCAAACAATTTAACACGGGTAGAACACGAACAAGGGAACAGGTGGAAACTGAGTACCCAAATGAACCACAGACACATTATAAAGACTTTTTTCAGTGTCAGAGTAGTTAACAAGTGGTATGCACTAGTAAGTGATGTGGTGGCGGAAGACTCCATACACAGTTTCAAATGTAGATATGATAGAGCCCAATAGGCTCAGGAATCTGTACACCAGTTGAGTGACGGTTGAGAGGCGGGACCAAAGAGCCAGAGCTCAACCCCCGCAAGCACAACTAGGTGAGTTGTGCTTGTTGAGAGTTGTACACTATGGCTCCGTCATCGTGGCAGCCTTCCACCTGCTGGTGTGTACTGTGTAACATTGATTGTTGCCCCCGAAGGCGGCTAGTTTATTGTGCACCCCATACTCATCCTGTGAGCGGTAGCGCAAAAGCATTACAGAGGGCACAAAAGGTCTTTATCAGACCTCATCTTAGATTATTACATAAACAATTTCTTCTATCCTTCACACCTTATAGATACAATGTCAGCTAGTTACAGAGAAAGTGCTATTACAAGAGCTACATATTTACAGTAAGTCATCATACATTAATGGTATGTCTTGTCGTTAATACATAATAGTTTGGCCAATGGGGATATTACAGAGTCATAGGGGAGCTTCTGTTTATTATTAGTCCTCACAATACACTACTTGTTTCTGAATCTCATATGTCGTAACAGTGCTCAAGCGTCCTGAGCATTGTGCCAGGAAGAATATGTGAGGTGTTGGGGGACACAAAGGCGTCTTGGTTCACCGGTCAGGGAGACGTGACCGTCACCTGTCGCTCCCCACGCGTCCTCCCGCCCCCCCACCCGTCGCTCCCCACGCGTCCTCCCGCCCCCCCACCCGTCGCTCCCCACGCGTCCTCCCGCCCCCCCACCCGTCGCTCCCCACGCGTCCTCCCGCCCCCCCACCCGTCGCTCCCCCCGCACCCTCCCGCCCCCCACCCGTCGCTCCCCGCTCCCTCCCGCCCCCCACCCGTCGCTCCCCGCGTCCTCCCGCCCCCCACCCGTCGCTCCCCGCGTCCTCCCCCCCCCACCCGTCGCTCCCCGCGTCCTCCCCCCCCCCACCCGTCGCTCCCCGCACCCTCCCGCCCCCACCCGTCGCTCCCCGCTCCCTCCCGCCCCCCACCCGTCGCTCCCCGCTCCCTCCCGCCCCCCACCCGTCGCTCCCCGCTCCCTCCCGCCCCCCACCCGTCGCTCCCCGCTCCCTCCCGCCCCCCACCCGTCGCACCCCGCGTCCTCCCGCCCCCCACCCGTCGCTCCCCGCACCCTCCCGGCCCCCACCCGTCGCTCCCCGCACCCTCCCGCCCCCCACCCGTCGCTCCCCGCACCCTCCCGCCCCCCACCCGTCGCTCCCCGCTCCCTCCCGCCCCCCACCCGTCGCTCCCCGCTCCCTCCCGCCTTCCACCCGTCGCTCCCCGCTCCCTCCCGCCCCCCACCCGTCGCACCCCGCGTCCTCCCGCCCCCCACCCGTCGCTCCCCGCACCCTCCCGCCCCCACCCGTCGCTCCCCGCACCCTCCCGCCCCCCACCCGTCGCTCCCCGCACCCTCCCGCCCCCCACCCGTCGCTCCCCGCTCCCTCCCGCCCCCCACCCGTCGCTCCCCGCTCCCTCCCGCCCCCCACCCGTCGCTCCCCGCTCCCTCCCGCCCCCTCCCGCCCCCACCCGTCGCTCCCCGCACCCTCCCGCCCCCCACCCGTCGCTCCCCGCACCCTCCCGCCCCCCACCCGTCGCTCCCCGCTGCCTCCCGCCCCCCACCCGTCGCTCCCCGCTCCCTCCCGCCCCCCACCCGTCGCTCCCCGCTCCCTCCCGCCCCCCACCCGTCGCTCCCCGCTCCCTCCCGCCCCCCACCCGTCGCTCCCCGCTCCCTCCCGCCCCCCACCCGTCGCTCCCCGCTCCCTCCCGCCCCCCACCCGTCGCTCCCCGCTCCCTCCCGCCCCCCACCCGTCGCTCCCCGCACCCTCCCGCCTCCACCCGTCGCTCCCCGCTCCCTCCCACCCCCCACCCCCCACAATACTACACAATATATGCACACAAACTCCTCTCCCATCCAGTTTCGCACGACAATGGTCATTATATAAATGTTTCCATACCAAAAACAGTTTCCCATATGCTTTAACAGTTTTTAGCATGGAAAACAGTATACTAAAATGTCTTTCACGCTGGATTAACCTAGACTAAAAAAAATCCTCATTAGCACACCGAGGGCGAATATCTCGTACACGCGTCTTCTGCAGTTCATATAGTCTAGGGGAGCTGCACTAATGCAAATGTACCTCATGTATTAATAACAAAAATTGCTCTTTATTACCGTCAAAATTTATCATTAACCTGTATTCTTGAGGCGGGATGGCGGCATTATTATTAGACACGCACCCCCCCCCCCCCCGCCACACGCACACAATGAAATCTGAGCAGAGAAGCCCTACCAGCTCTGACCCAAATATCACAGTAACAAGGTTATCGCAAATAACCGAATTCAATTACGGGCTCACCATAGCCAGTGCTACATGGACATTTCGTTCTGAGTAGCTAACTCTAAAGCAACAACTTCCACCCTACAAGTCGAGTGTGGCCCCAGAGCCGGGCTCGGGGAGTAGAACAGCTCCCGAAACCCTCTACAGGTAAGATCCAGGTAAGCGAGTTAAGGCAATCGTAGACTCCATTCCACCTGGCCCGAGACTGTTCAACACTCTCCCGCTACACATAAGGGTCATAACTGGCCGACCCCTCGCACTGTTCACCACAGAACTTGACAAACACCTCCAAAGAATACCTGATCAACCAGGTTGCGATTCATTCGCCAGGCTGTGAGCCGCCGCGTCCAACAGCCTGACAGACGACCAGCCGGGATGCCTGGACAGAGACCGGGCCGCGGGACCGTTGATCCCCGAGAAGGTACACAAGGTAGACAAGGTGGATGAATGCTGCCTCTCCCACCTACTGACGACCCGTGCCATACAACAGAGAATAATGAACACAGCAGAACACGCCATAAAACACAGGTGGACTGCCACCCAGATGTACACTAACTCGGAAATCTGAACAATATCTTAATTATTTCTTAGTCCCCTTCGTCTGATGTTGATAGGTTACTACCTTCATTTGTTAATGAAGAACCTACCCTACTGGTCGGTGACCTTAATGCCCGACACCCACACTTTGGTGCCAACTGTCATCACCCTCAATGTTAATGGACGGAAACTGTCACTCTTTGTCAGGGGAAGTGAAAACCTTAGGCACTGTCCTGGGACCTGCTTGATGGGGTTCTGGGAGTTCTTCTACTCCCCAAGCTCGGCCCGAGGCCAGGCTTGACTTGTGAGAGTTTGGTCCACCAGGCTGTTGCTTGGAGCGGCCCGCAGGCCCACATACCCACCACAGCCCGGTTGGTCCGGCACGTATTTTTAGAAAACAGTAAGTTTGATCTTGAAGATGTCCACGGTTGTTCCGGCAGAGTCCTGGGTGATGAACAGCCAACTCACCTCAGAGGAGGAAGATTGGACTATGCTCTCGTGCTGAATGCACAGGACACGGATGCCAGTACACACATTGTGCACAGTTTATGTAGTGACCACTGGGCACTGATTACCACCGTCGACATGAGTAAGAGAAGGAAAGAGACGAATAAAAGAAAAAGGTTATCACTCGGACCAGATATGAGGCCGCACTTCATAAACAGGATGAGTGACTGGTTCACGGAATATCAAATCCCAGAAGACACTGATACATTTGTTGATGATCCTAATAACGAAATTGAGAGTTGTATTAATGTTCCGCGCCGTACGCCTGGGCGAAGTAACCCTAAGAGGAAGAAAATAAAATGGTATGAGAACGATCACATAAAGATGATCAATGCAAATGTAAGGAGCATGAGTAGAGAGTACCGGAGACATCCCACTGACAGCAGCCAAGAACTGTTTAAAACTGTGTGTCAAGTAGCCAGGGAAGAGAAGATTAAAGAGCGGGAAAGACAATGGCTTAAGTTTACTAGCTCTATTGGACGGGAAACATCTGCAAGACAAGTGTGGGCAAAAATTCAGATAGGTAAGGGTGGCAGAGCCCGGCCTGCGGCTCACAAAGACCCCCAGGGTAAGGCTGAAGAACTAATTCACAAGTGGAGTGATGCAGCATCCTCCTCCTCCTCCTCCCTCCCGCCTGACAGCTGGGAAGACAGCGCTTCGGATTCGTAGTCCTGAGGTTCTGGGTTCGATCCCTGGTTGAGGCGGAGACAAATGGGCGAAATGTTTCTTTCACCCTGATGCCCCTATTACCTAGCAGTAAATTGGTCCCTGGGAGTTAGACAGCTGCTACGGGCTGCTTCCTGGGGGGTGGAGGCCTGGTCGAGGACAGGACCGCGGGGACACTAAGCCCCGAAATCATCAAGATAACCTCCCTGCAGAAATAAGCCGGGAACAGCTCCTGCGGCATAATGACAGGAAAATCAGGATAACAAGAGCACTGTCTAGTGATGACGAATATAGCCAACCAATCACAGCCCAGGAAGTAAGGGGCGCTATGAACAAGGCTAAAAGTACAGCACCTGGTAAAGATGGCGTCACCTACGACATACTCAATGCACTGTGTGAAGTGTCTGGGAATCCACTACTCCACCTGTTTAACAAGTCATTCCTAAGTGGAGTGTTGCCCACACAATGGAAACACGCAATAATTGTTCCCATACCGAAGCCCAATGACCCTAGTAATTACAGACCTATCAGTCTCGTGTCATGCACTTGCAAGATGCTTGAAAGGATCATCCTAAACCGACTGTTGCACAAAATAGGCAGGTTAGGGGAGGGGGTCAATGGATTTGTTAAAGAATGGAGCACAGCAAACTGTATAGGTAATTACATGGCTAATGACACAGCTAGGTACTCTGTATTTGTTGACATCAAAGGAGCCTTCGACAAAGCACAAGATATTACGATCCAAGACGAGCTTGCATGCATGGGTGTCAATCTTGAGATGATTTCAGGGCTTAGCGTCCCCGCGGCCCGGTCCTAGACCAGTCCTCCTTTTTGTTGCACACACCCCAGAAAGCAGCCCGTAGCAGCTGCCTAACTCCCAGGTACCTATTTACTGCTAGATAACAGGGGTATCGGGGTAAAATTAACATTTTGCCCATTTGTCTCCGCCTCCACTGGGATTCGAACCCGGAACCTCAGAACTAAGAATCCCAAGTGCTGGTTACCCAGCTGTCAGGCGCCGTTGGAAGGAAAATGTGTCTTCCTCCTTGGAAGGAAATGTGTCAAGCGTTGACTCTTGAAATGGACTGAAGACTACCTCACAGGAAGGAAAGCCAAGGTTTGCTTCAATGGAGCAGTCTCAAGAACAATGAGTATGGAACTCGGGACCCCCCAAGGCGGAGTCTTAAGCCCCATAGTATTCAATGTACTTATGAACGCCATTGCAAATATTGATTTCCCGGAAGGGACGCAACAAGTGGGATATGCAGACGATGTCCTAATACAAGCCCCAACCTTGGGGAAAATTGAACAGTCCATTGAACTCCTCGGAAGGAAATGTGTTGAGCTCGGTTTCAGTCTCTCCACAAACAAGACAAAAGCATACTCTCATTACAAGAGGGGAGAAAATGAAGAACTACAAATTAATGGTGTAACACTTGAATGGGTTGATCACTATCGGTACCTTGGCGTCACTGTCGGCTCTAACAAGGGGAAGAAAGAGGAGCTCAACCAACTCATAGGAACATGCTAAGTCGACTCGGGGCACAGAAAGCTATGACCTGGAATGGACATGGAGCCTCAATTGCCGTCCTTAAAATGATGTACACAGCCTATGCGCGCTCCGTCATAGACTATGCCGCACCAGTTCTGTGCACCTACTCCCAAAGCAATATGAAAAGGCTCGAAAGCATTCAAAATGAAGCCATGACAATCATTCTTGGTGTCCCAAGAACTGTCAAAACGTCTAATCTACGAGAGGAGTTGTCCCTCCCCAGTGTTAAAAGTAGAATTCAGGAGCTGAATGCTAAGCTTGCAATTAGGATAGCCAGAGATCCCTATTACAATGATATTGCCAAGAAAAATCTGAGTTCTGTGCTGCTAACAGGAGGAAACAGGAGAAGCAAAAAATGGCATCACAGATCAGTCTGCTTCCTTGAAGAGCTTCACCTGCTTGAGCAAGCCCGTGAGCTCCTGCCTGTAGAGAGGTTACCTCTCTGGGAGGATGACTCATGCAAGATTATCATCAATGAAATGGCAACGAAAAAATCCAACATGATACCACAAGAAATGAGGCACAAGTATCTCCAGGAAATTTATAAAGAAGCCGGAGATGAACTAGATCAAATCTACACTGACGGGTCATCTAATGCTGTCAATGGCAGGGCTGGTGCAGCATACACGGTAATTAAGGATAATACTTTCCAACGCAGAAATGAAGAAAAGGGGCGTGTTGAGAACTATGCCTCTTCAACACAAGCAGAGCCAACTGCCATTGTTATGGCGTTAAGATTCCTCGAAAGAAACATTAATGGTGCAGTAATCTGTACTGATTCAAAAGCAGCATTGCAAAGCCTAAGTAAAAATCGGGCAGAAAATCTTGGGATAGTTGCTGAGATCAAGAGGGTAGTGAGGGTACTAACCAATCAGGGAAGAGTCGTCAAGTTTCTGTGGATCCCCTCCCATGTTGGAATATGTGGAAATGAACGAGCAGATGTGCTGGCTGCTGAAGGCGCTGAAGGAGACCATATTGAATACTTCATACCCAAGACTCTACTACAAATTAGAGGTATTGTCAGGCAACATCACCGTGACAAGGTAACTGAGGAAAGGAGGATAGAAGCACAAACCAGTCAACCTGTACGATGGTACAACATGGTTGCAGCTGGCAACTCCAATCATTATGGACGAAGAGGAGGAGGACGAGGGAGAGAATCAGTAATAGCGAGAATCCGTCTTGGATACAAATATCCATGGAGATATGGAATGGAAACAACAGTTGATCAGCGAAGTTGCAGAATCTGTGGTGAGAGTGACGGACACCGGAATGTGAACACCTGAGAGACATTAGGAATATGTGTAGAATAATGAACCCCACATTGTTTGAGTTAGGAAAACACTGTTTGTCAAATATTGATACTGTTCTTAAAATATTCCCCCATTTTGCACCCGCATGATAACGTAAGCTTTTAAGGGTTGACAGATGTTAATCTTCTTGTTTGAGGAGCTGTTCACTTGAGACAGTTAAGCAAGTCCCAGCTGTGTCTGGGTACAAGTGACAGGATGAACAACCCAGCGGGTTTTCTTCCTATTGGGGAGTGTTGTACATGCTGCTATGGCGGTATGTCCACTCACAAGATGAGTGGCGCTGCCCAATAAACTAAACCCTCGGGGCAAAAATAATAAAAAAATAGGGTTCTCAGAGAGAACTCAGAGGCCCGAGACTGTTCAACACGCTTCCACTTCACATAAGGGGCATATCTGGCCGACCCCTCACAGTGTTCACGAGTTAGTTAGTTTAGTTCATTTATTATGCACCCCATACCCATCTTGTAGGCGGTAGTGGAAAGGGTTACAGAGGCACATAATGGGCTCAGGGACTGAACCCCACAATTCATTTAGCTAAGCAAGTTACAATCTTGATGAGCTAGTTACAAAATTCAATATAAGTCGTCACATCAACAATGGGTTCGAGATCGACCTCAAGTACAGGTTCTAAATTAAGCAACTGACATATGTGGAGAGCTAGTGTCACAATTGATATGTTTGTCCTGCTCACCGCCCCCCATCCAGTGGGCAGCGGTGGATAGGTTACAATCACTCAGTTACTACCTACAGTTAGCAAACTGGGGATATTTGGCTAAAATTTCTGGTACCAGATCATTTTGAATGAAATATTTACACATCGCTGGAACATTGGTTATAGAATTGTCTCTAAATTCACGTATCTTTTCGCACTCCATCACATAGTGACGGAGGGTGTGCGAATAATTTTGTTGACACAGTTTACATTTGGTCAGGTCTACATCAGCAGATAATGAGAATTCCCAGAGATACTTGTAACCGAGTCTAAGCCGAGCAGTAGTAACATCTAGAAGTCTGCTGATTTTATTGGCTGATCCATAGATGTGTAGCTCCTCTTGCATGATAGTATGATGATAGATGGAATTACTGGTGTCGATTTCACTTTGCCTCAGATCTACAAGATCTTGTTGAAGTTCTCGGTGTACTGCTGCTCTCAGATTGCTCATTGACAATCCAAGGTTACACTCAACGGCTCCTTTAAAGGCAGATTCTTTGGCTAACTTATCAGCTCTATCATGCATTCGGAGGCCAACATGAGATGGAGACCACATGAAATGGACTCTGTTACCATCCTTAATAATTTTGTTGTATTTGTGTCTAGCTTCGGACACGAGCATGTTAGTTATTTCTTAAAGAATTGAGAGCATTTAAGGATGATAAGGAGTCACTTTCAATTAATGTATCAAGTTTGGAGACTTGTACACATTTCAGTGCAAGGATCAAGGCAAATAGTTCGGTCTGAAGGGTAGAGGCCCAGTTGTTTATACGGACTCCCCACTCAAAGTATAGGCCATCGCCCATTGTCAGAACAACTGCACTTCCAGCACGAGAGAACTGGATAAACACCTCCAAAGGATACCTGATCAACCAGGATGTGACTCATACGTCAGACTGCGAGCAGCCGAGTCCAACAGCCTGGTTGACCAGTCCAGCAACCAAGAAGCCTGGTCGAGGACCGGGCCGCGGGGAAGCTAAGCCCCGGAAGCACCTCAAGGTAAAGTGGTTGCGTAAATGCCTGATGAACAGTGGCCCTGAGCACCAGTCAACTGAAGGTTGCGAGGCTGGACCCAAGAGCTTGAGCTCAACCCCCACCAGCTGGGAAGAGGTAGGTACAAGTTGGGTTGGCCCCCAGAGTGCCATCATCATGTTGACATTAGCCGCATAATCTCCCCCCCCCCCTCTCCTCCACACACAAAATACCGCTTCATTCACACCCAGCAAAATGTTCGACCCCCCCCCCTCGCCATCTTGCCAGTGTTTACACAGGCTGCCGCGGGTGTAATCACAGTCCTGGTGAATGATTAATACCACTGAGCGAAATCATCCCCCCCTGTAGTACATTTTGGGTGTACTCGTGTCGGAAGACTTTACATGTAAAGAACACAATGAAGTAGCCGTCACAACTGCAAGAAAAATGACAGGTTGGATAACAAGAACCTTTCACACTAGAGATGCTGTACCGATGATACTTTTCAAGACGCTAGTGCTCTCTAGAGTAGAGTACCGCTGCACAATGACAGCCCCTTTCAAAGCTGGAGAAATTGCTGACCTGGAGAGCGTGCAGAGATCCTTTACTGCTAGAATCCTCTCAGTAAAACATCTTAACTACTTGGACCGACTAAAGAGCCTAAATCTGTATTCTCTTGAGCGCAGGCGGGAGAGATACATAATAATTTACATATGGAAAAAAGTAGAGGGGCTGGTCCCAAACCTGCACACAGAAATACCACCACATGAGACCAGAAGGTCTACCGCTACACATAAGGGACATAACTGGCCAACCCCTCACAGTGTTCAAGAGAGAACTGGATAAGAGCCTCTACAAAGGATACCTGATCAACCACGCTGGTTGATACCTGGTTGATGGGGTTCTGGGAGTTCTTCTACTCCCCAAGCCCGGCCCGAGGCCAGGCTTGACTTGTGAGAGTTTGGTCCACTAGGCTGTTGCTTGGAGCGGCCCGCAGGTCCACATACCCACCACAGCCCGGTTGGTCCGGAACTCCTTGAAGGAAACAATCTAGTTTCCTCTTGAAGATGTCCACAGTTGTTCCGGCAATATTTCTGATGCTCGCTGGGAGGGTGTTGAACAACCGCGGACCTCTGATGTTTATAGTGTTCACTGATTGTGCCTATGGCACCTCTGCTCTTCACTGGTTCTATTCTGCATTTTCTTCCATATCGTTCACTCCAGTACGTTGTTATTTTTTTGTGTAGATTTGGTACCTGGCCCTCCAGTATTTCCCACGTGTATATTATTTGATATCTCTCTCGTCTCCTTTCTAGAGAGTACATTTGGAGAGCTTTGAGACGATCCCAATAATTTAGGTGTTTTATCGCGTCTATGCATGCCGTATATGTTCTCTGTATTCCCTCTATTTCAGCAATCTCTCCTGCTCTGAAGGGGGAAGTGAGTACTGAGCAGTACTCAAGACGAGACAACACAAGTGACTTGAAGAGTACAACCATTGTGATGGGATCCCTAAATCTGAAAGTTCTCGTAATCTATCCGATCATTTTTCTGGCTGACACAATATTTGCTTGGTTATGCTCCCTAAACGTTAGGTCGTCAGAGAACATTATTCCCAAATCCTGTACATGCTGTTTTCCTACTATGGGTACATTTGATTGTGTTTTGTACTCTGTATTATGTTTAAGGTCCTCATTTTTACCGTACCTGAGTACCTGGAATTTATCAGTTAAACATCGTGTTATTTTCTGATGCCCAGTCGAAAACTTTATTAATATCAAATTGAAGTTTTTCAATGTCTTCAGACGAGGTAATTTTCATATTGATTTTTGTGTCATCTGCAAAGGATGATACGAAGCTGTGACTTGTTTTTTTGTCTATATCTGATATGAGAATAAAGACAAGCAGCGGTGCAAGGACTGTACCCTGAGGTACAGAGCTTTTAACTGCACTTGGACTCGATTTTATATGGTTGACTATTACTCGCTGAGTCCTGTTTGACAGAAAACTGAGTATCCAGCGTCCTACTTTACCGGTTATTCCCATTGACTTCATTTTGTGTGCTATCACGCCATGGTCACATTTATCGAAAGCCTTTGCGAAGTCCGTGTATATCACATCAGCATTCTGTTTTTCTTCTAATGCTTCAGTGACTTTGTCGTAGTGCTCAAGTAGCTGTGAGAGGCACGATCTTCCCGCTCGAAATCCATGTTGGCCTGGGTTGTGAAGGTCATTGGTCTCCATGAAATTGGTGACCTGACTCCTAATCACTCTCTCAAATACTTTTATTATGTGGGACGTTAGTGCAACTGGTCTATAATTCTTTGTCAATGCTTTGCTACGTTACGTAGCCTTTAGCCCCTCTTTAAGAGTAACCCCTCTTTACCTGTTATTCCTATTGACCTCATATTATGGGCTATCACTCCATCTTGAGATGATTTCGGGGCTTTAGTATCCCCGTGGCCCGGTCCTCGACAAGGCCTCCACCCCCCAGGAAACAGCCCATGACAGCTGACTAACACCCAGGTACCTATTTTACTGCTAGGTAACAGGGGTATAGGGTGAAAGAAACTCTGCCCATTGTTTCTCGCCGGCGCCCGGGATCGAACCCGGGACCACAGGATCACAAGTCCAGCGTGCTGTCTGCTCGGCCGACCGGCTCCCTTATGGTCCCTCCATGGTCACACTTATCAAATGCCTTTGTAAAATATGTGTATACAACATCTGCATTTTGCTTTTCTTCTAACGTTTGTGATTCTTAGTTGCGAAAGAGAGGAGTGGCGATTTCGGGGATCAACGAACCAGTGGCCCGGTCTCTGACCAGGCCTCCAGATTGGTCATCTGGTCAATCAGGTTGTTAGACGCGCCTGTTCGCAGCCTAATATATGAATTACAGCCTGGTTGATCCGGTACTTTTGGAGGTGTTAGTCGAGGTCTCTCTTGAGCACTGTGAGAGGCCGGCCAGTTGTGTCCCTTATGGGTAGCGGGAGTGTTGAAAACTCCTTGGCCCTTGATCTTGATAGAGTTCTCCCTGCATCCCGTCCTCTTATAATAACGTCGCTTTTCGCTGGTATGCGCGCTATGGCCAAAAATGGACGTAATATGAAATGAAATCGGCTCACGAAAGTGGCGTACTGTCCCGTTTTCTGTTTTGAGTCCTCCGGCTTACTGGTCAGGTTAGGAGAAGAAACTTTCAATTAACGATTTTCAAGACGTTTTGAAACCTCAGCACGTCTTGCCCTCCTAATCTACCAGAGGACTTTTAACTTCCTGTTTTGGGGAAAAAAATTAAAAAAATATTTTTAATTATTTTCACTTTCAAATTCCGTCCATTTTCGGCCGTAGGGGCAAACGGTCAAATACAGAGGTAATATGTAAGAGGAGAGGTTGTGCCCTCAGTGTATCTGTTGCACCTCTGCTTCTCAATGAGGAGATTTTGCTTTAGTCCTGAACATTGTTCTGGACTATTGATGAAGATTAAGCCACCCAAGAGGTGGCACGGGCATGAATAGCCCGTAAAGGACTATGTATATTGTTGTATACTTTCCGTGTATACAGAGCAAAAAACGTCACATACAGGCCCGCTCCTGTGCCAGGTAAGTCCACTACGGGCTCACCATACCCCGTGCTACTTGCAACTTTTGGTTTCCAGTAGCTGAATCTAAAACAACAACGGGTTGTTAATATCCCCAGCATGCCCCTAGTGGAAGTTTTACGGGGCTATTCCTGCCCGTGACTCCTCTTGGGTGGCTTAATCGCCATCAATCAATGTAGTAGAATCACGCAACCAGTAGCAGAACCGGTGTGAGAAGTGCGGCTTCACCCAACCTTACACACACACTATTCTTCCAGCTCTCTATCCAACCCGTTCTCGCAAATTCGTAAAGTCAATATTGACTTATTAACTACGTGCATAGGTGATATACTAAACATAATAGATACCCTTAAAAAGATTCATAGAAAACACCAACCTTACCTAACCTTGTTAGTATCTTAAGATAAGCATCTTATTGCTTCGTAATTACAATTATTACTTAACCTATACCTATTATAGGTTAGGTAATAATTGTAATTACGAAGCAATAAGATGCTTATCTTAACATACTAAGTAGGTTAGGTAAGGTCGGTGTTTTCTATGAATCTTTTTAAGGGTATCCATTATGTTAAGTATGTCACCTATGCACATATTTAATAAGTCAATATTGACTTATTAAATTTGCGAGAACGGGTTGCTCTATCACCAAAGACATCCATCAATATATTAATGACACCTGCTTGACACCTGGTTGATGGGGTTCTGCGAGTTCTTCTACTCCCCAAGCCCGGCCCGAGGCCAGACTTGGCTTGTGAGAGTTTGGTCTCAGTTTACACCTCAGTAATGAAACTAATACACAGCTAAGTTAGTGGCGCAGACCAAACTTCACAGTTTGATTTTACATGTTTTATTAACATAGTTTAGTATACCGTATGGCCATTTATAGGCCTACCGTAGAGACTTAGACAATGTGAAGTGGTCACAGTGTGTGTCAAGAGCCGCGTGATACTAAACTGCCCACCTCGCACGATGGTCAGCCTGCATGCACGGGCAAACTTTGGATGGATTGAGGATATCCTCATGAACACGAGTGGGTAAAGTAATTGTAACACTCCAGGAACTCAGAGAGAGTTGGCAACAACTGTGAGGGACTGTGAGGGACCGTGAGGGACCGTGAGGGACTGTGAGGGACTGTGAGGGACCGTGAGGGACTGTGAGGGACTGTGAGGGACCGTGAGGGACTGTGAGGGACAGTGAGGGACTGTGAAGGACTGTGAGGGACTGTGAGGGACCGTGAGGGACCGTGAGGGACAGTGAGGGACAGTGAGGGACTGTGAGGGACCGTGAGGGACTGTGAGGGACCGTGAGGGACTGTGAGGGACCGTGAGGGACTGTGAGGGACCGTGAGGGACTGTGAGGGACAGTGAGGGACCGTGAGGGACCGTGAGGGACCGTGAGGGACTGTGAGGGACAGTGAGGGACCGTGAGGGACTGTGAGGGACCGTGAGGGACCGTGAGGGACCGTGAGGGACCGTGAGGGACAGTGAGGGACTGTGAGGGACCGTGAGGGACCGTGAGGGACTGTGAGGGACTGTGAGGGACCGTGAGGGACAGTGAGGGACTGTGAGGGACAGTGAGGGACAGTGAGGGACAGTGAGGGACAGTGAGGGACCGTGAGGGACAGTGAGGGACCGTGAGGGACCGCCACCAGGACGTTAACAATAGTGATGAGATGATTACAGGGCACCATCCGCACCCTCTCCGTCGTCATGTCGCGTAATACTCTATCCTCACTATCAATACGAGCTGAATGACATCAACTTTCATATATAATGTACAATTATACAACCCATCCTCTAAAAATTATACAATTTATGGCTGCTACGTTTATTTTCGTAAATATTTAATAATTTTCCTTTTTTATCATAATTAATTATTACAAAAGCCCACGACACAATTACAGTAAACATGTCTAACTAAAATAGTAAATTATAATGTTAGTATAACTTACTAACCGGTACAAATTACCCGGTCTTAGCTAAAGACCGGGCTGGACTGGTCAACCAGGCTGTTGGACGCGGCTGCCCACAGCCTGACGTATGAGTCACAGCCCGGTTGATCAGGTATCCTTTAGAGGTGCTTATCCAGTTCTCTCTTGAACACTGTGAGGGGTCTGCCAGTTATGTCCCTTATGTGTAGTGGAAGCGTATTGAACAGTCTCGGGCCTCTGATGTTGATAGAGTTCTCTCTGCTTGATGGGGTTCTGGGAGTTGTTCTACTCCCCAAGCCCGGCCTGAGGCAAGGCTTGACTTGTAAGAGTTTGGTCCACCAGGCTGTTGCTTGGGGCGGCCCGCAGGCCCATCACAGCCCGGTTGGACCGGCACTTTTTTTTTTAAACAGTCTAGTTTTCTCTTGAAGATGTCCACGGTTGTTCCGGCAATATTTCTTATGCTCGCTGGGAGGACGTTGAACAACTGCGGACCTCTGATGTTTATACAGTGTTCTCTGATTGTGCCTATGGCACCTCTGTTCTTCACTGGTTCTATTCTACATTTTCTTCCATATCGTTCACTCCAGTACGTTGTTATTTTACCGTGTAGATTTGGTACCTGGCCCTCCAGTATCTTCCACGTGTATATTATTTCATATATCTTTCGTCTTCTTTCTAGTGAGTACATTTGGAGGGCTTTGAGACGATCCCAATAATTTAGGTGCTTTATTGCGTCTATGCGTGCCGTATATGTTCTCTGTATTCCCTCTATTTCAGCAATCTCTCCTGCTCTGAAGGGGGAAGTGAGTACTGAGCATTACTCAAGACGGGACAACACAAGTGACTTGAAGAGTACAACCATTGTGATGGGATCCCTGGATTTGAAAGTTCTCGTAATCCATCCTATCATTTTTCTGGCTGTCGCAATATTTGCTTGGTTATGCTCCTTAAACGTTAGGTCGTCAGACATTATTATTCCCAAATCCTGTACATGCTGTTTTCCTACTATGGGTACATTTGATTGTGTTTTGTACTCTGTATTATGTTTAAGGTCCTCATTTTTACCGTACCTGAGTACCTGGAATTTATCACTGTTAAACATCATGTTATTTTCTGATGCCCAGTCGAAAACTTTATTAATATCAGCTTGAAGTTTTTCAATGTCTTCAGCCGAGGTAATTTTCATACTGATTTTTGTGTCATCTGCAAAGGATGATACGAAGCTCTGACTTGTATTTTTGTCTATATCTGATATGAGAATAAGGAAAAGCAGCGGTGCAAGGACTGTACCCTGAGGTACAGAGCTTTTAACTGCACTTGGACTAGATTTTATATGGTTGACCGTTACTCGCCGAGTCCTGTTTGACAGAAAACTGAGTATCCAGCGTCCTACTTTACCGGTTATTCCCATTGACTTCATTTTGTGTGCTATCACGCCATGGTCACATTTATCTAAAGCCTTTGCGAAGTCCGTGTATATCACATCAGCATTCTGTTTTTCTTCTAATGCTTCAGTGACTTTGTCGTAGTGCTCAAGTAGCTGTGAGAGGCACGATCTTCCCGCTCGAAATCCATGTTGGCCTGGGTTGTGAAGGTCATTGGTCTCCATGAAATTGGTAACCTGACTCTTAATCACTCTCTCAAATACTTTTATGATGTGCGATGTTAGTGCAACTGGTCTATAATTCTTTGCCAATGCTTTGCTCCCTGCCTTGTGTAGAGGGGCTATGTCTGCTACTTTAAGTGCATCTGATATCTCCCCCGTGTCCAAGCTCTTCCTCCACACTATACTGAGTGCCTGTGCTACTGGCACTTTGCATTTCTTTATAAATATTGAATTCCATGAGTCTGGACCTGGGGCCGAGTGCATGGGCATGTTTTCAATTTCTCTTTCAAAATTTAGTGCGCTCGTGTTTATATCAGTTATATTTACAGGGGTTTGAATATCCCGCATAAAGAAATTGTCTGGATCTTCCACCTTCATGTTGTTTATTGGAGTGCTAAACATGTCCTCATACTGCTTCTTTAGGATTTCACTAATTTCTTTGTCATCCTCCGTGTATGAACCTTCACTTGTACGAATAGGTCCAATACTGGCAGTGGTTTTTGCTTTTGATTTCGCATATGAGAAGAAATATTTTGGATTTTTCTTTATTTCCTGAATTGCTTTCTGTTCTAACTGCCTTTCTTCAGTTTCATATGAGTGTTTCAATTTCTGCTCGATTTCTTCAATCTCCCTATTTAAATTATTCCTTCTTTGACGGTAAATTCGTGTCTGCATAAGCAGTTCCGTTATTTTTTTCCTGCGTTTATAGTGTCGTCTGCGTTCTCTTTCTACGTTAGATCTCTTTCTGGCTTTCCTCAAAGGAACATGTTTCAGACAGACTTGATACGCTTCCGAAGTCAGCTTTTCTATTCCTTCTGTAGGACTTGTATTACTTAGAACAGTTCCCATGGAATGTTTGTAAGTTCCCTGTTTATTATCTCCCAGTCTATCCTTTGTAACATACCATACCCATGTAACAGTAGCCACCACCACCAACACCCATGTAACAGTAGCCACCACCACCAACACCCATGTAACAGTAGCCACCACCATCAACACCCATGTAACAGTAGCCACCACCATCAACACCCATGTAACAGTAGCTCCCATGTTCAACACCCTCCCAGCAAGCATTAGAAATATTGCTGGAACAAAAGTGGATGTACTCAAGAGGCACTTCGGTAAGTTCTTGCAAGGAGTGCCGGACCAACCAGGCTACAAGTGGATATGTGGACCTACGGGCCGCTTCAAGCAACAGCCTGTTGGACCAAGTTATCACAAGTCGGGGGGAGGGGGCAGAAAGACTCCCAGAACGCTCTCCAGGTATACTCCAGGTGTTCACGAAGCCTCTTATTCACACATAGAGCTTGAGGGTATGAGGGAGTGGGAGAGCGGTGTGAGCGTGGCAGGCAGTGTGGTGCAGGCCCCGCTACAACAATGACTGTAGCCACCTTTGTCAAGGTTAAACACACGGCGCCACGTGTGTTGAACAAAGCAGGTGTGTGAGCCCGTGTAGGTGGTAGTAGTAGAGTAAACCCGTGTACACAACTGCTAACTGGCCATCTTGACCTTGTGTACGGTCACCCACTAGAGGGCCATCACTGCGGCGCCTCTTGGGCACATCTTTAAGACACCCACCTAGAGCAAGGGAAGGCAACTATCAGCACAAAACGACAAGCCATTACAATTACATAGCACTTAGAAGGAGTCAGGATAAGGATTTGGGATGGGACGGGGGGAAGGAATGATGCCCAACCACTTGGACGGTCGGGGATTGAACGCCGACCTGCATGAAGCGAGACCGTGGCTCTACCGTCCAGCCCCAGTGACTGGACAAAAGTTATCCCGGGTCTGCTACAGTCACACACACTACAATATAAACTAACATACAAGCGGTTATTATCACACACGCCGCCCCCCCCCCCCCTCCTTCCCCATCAACAACATTTCGAACCGAATCTACAAACGATCATCATTTGCCTTAATTGCCCAATTCCAATAGCTACATTTATTTTGGCGTTTAGACTGGAAGAACATTCTCAAGATATTAGAGAGACCACTTTAAACAGGCCGCGGGGCCGTGATAGGGTAGTGTATCCCAGACGGGGGACACTTAAACGTTAAGGTTTAAGCTGCTCTAGATACACCAATGAACAACTTCTCTCTATGTACTCGCTGGCCTCCAGACACCAACACTTGACCTAATTCGGTAGTTTGCTAATAAAGTATTTCTTCAATTTACGGCACACACAGCTATCAAGGGAGGGGAGGAGGGGAGGGGACGGGAGGGGAGGAGGCTACCTTGAGGCTACCTTGAGGTGCTTCCGGGGCTTAGTGTCCCCGCGGCCCGGTCGTCGACCAGGCCTCCTGGTTGCTGGACTGATCAACCAGGCTGTTAGACGCGGCTGCTCGCAGCCTGACGTATGAGTCACAGCCTGGTTGATCAGGTATCCTTTTGAGGTGCTTATCCAGTTCTCTCTTGAACACTGTGAGGGGTTTGCCAGTTATGCCCCTTATGTGTAGTGGAAGCGTGTTGAACAGTCTCGGGCCTCTGATGTTGATAGAGTTCTCTCTCAGAGTACCTGTTGCACCTCTGCTTTTCAACGGGGGTATTCTGCACATCCTGCCATGTCTTCTGGTCTCATGTGATGTTATTTCTGTGTGCAGGTTTGGGACCAGCCCCTCAAATTATTTTCCACGTGTAAATTATTATGTATCTCTCCCGCCTGCGCTCAAGGGAGGCGCAGGATTTAGGCTCTTTAGTCGGTCCCAGTAATTTAGATGTTTTACTGAGTGGATTCTAGCAGTAAAGGATCTCTGCACGCTCTCCAGGTCAGCAATTTCTCCAGCTTTGAAAGGGGCTGTCATTGTGCAGCAGTACTCCACTCTAGAGAGCACAAGCGTTTTGAAAAGTATCATCATCGGTATAGCATCTCTAGTGTGAAAAGTTCTTGTTATCCAACCTGTCATTTTTCTTGCAGTTGCGACGGCTACTTTATTGTGTTCTTTAAAGGTAAGGTCTTCCGACATGAGTACACCCAGGTCCTTTACATTGCCTTTTCGTTCTATGTTATGATTTGCCTGCGTTTTGTACGTGGTTTCTGTTTTTATATTTTCAATGTTTCCGTAGCGCATGAGCTGAAACTTATCCTCGTTGAATACCATATTATTTTCTGTAGCCCATAGAAAGACCTGATCTACATCTGATTGGAGGTTTGCCGTGTCCTCTATGTTGCCAACTCTCATGAAAATCCTAGTGTCATCTGCAAAGGATGATACAGTGCTATAGGTTGTGTTCTGGTCTATGTCCGATATGAGGATGAGAAAAAGTACTGGAGCAAGCACAGTACCCTGGGGGACTGAGCTCTTCACGGTTGATGGGCTGGATTTTATTTTGTTGACTATTACACATTGGGTTCTGTCAGTCAGGAAATTGTAGATCCATCTGCCTATTTTCCCGGTAATTCCTTTTGAACGCATTTTATGTGCAATAACACCATGGTCACATTTATCAAAAGCTTTTGCGAAATCTGTGTAAATTACATCAGCGTTTTGTTTGTCTTCCATAGCATCTAATGCCATATCATAGTGGTCCAGCAACTGCGACAGGCAAGAGCGCCCTGTTCTGAAACCATGTTGTCCGGGGTTATGGAGATGCTGTGATTCCATGTATTTTGTGATCTTACTTCTTAGCACTCTCTCAAAAATTTTTATGATGTGCGATGTCAGTGCTATCGGTCTGTAATTTTTTGCCTCTGCCTTATTTCCTCCTTTATGGAGTGGTGCTATCTCTGCTGTTTTTAGTATGTCAGGGATAACGCCAGTATCTAGGCTTTGTCTCCACAGAATGTGAAGGGCCTGCGATAGTGGTTTTTTACAGTTCTTGATGAATATGGAGTTCCAACAATCCGGGCCTGGTGCAGAGTGCATAGGCATACTGTTTATGGCTTCTTCAAAATCTAGTGGGGATAGGGCGACGTCTGATATGTGATTTGATGTTGGTATCATATCCATGAAAAATTCATTTGGGTTATCAATCTTTAGTGCATTTAATGGCTCACTGAAAACAGAGTCGTACTGCTTCCTCAGTAACTCGCTCATTTCTTTGTTGTCATCTGTGAAAGTTCCATCTCCCTTTCGCAGGGGCCCGATACTAGATGTGGTTTTTGATCTTGATTTTGCATAGGAGAAAAAATATTTCGGATTTCTCTCTATTTCACTGATGGCCTTTTGCTCTCTTTGCCTCTCCTGGGTTTTGTATGATTCTTGTAGCTTGAGTTCAATTGTTTCTATTTCTCTACCTAACCTTCTTCGCCGTTCTTGAGATAGGGTGCGACTCTCAAGTTGTTCCGCGATTCGTTTTCTTCGCCTATATAGGGAACGACGTTCTCGTTCCAATCTGCATCTCTTTCTCTTTTTTCTTAGGGATATGCGGTTTGAACATATTTCTAGTGCTACTGAGCTTATTTTTTCCAGGCACTGGTTCAGGTTTGCATTTCCTAGCTGTTCTTCCCAGTTTATTTCTGTGAAGTCCTGGTTTATTTGCTCCCAGTTTATCTGTTTATTATTGAAGTTGAATTTGCTGAAATCTCCTCCACCGGGAATCTGGACTGGTTTTGAAGGTCCATTTCCCATGGTTGTCAGAACTTCAATTAAGTTGTGATCTGAGTAACAGGTATTTGTAATCATTATGTTCCCGATCAACTCATCATTATTAGTGAAAATGAGGTCCAGCGTGTTCTCCTTCCTAGTTGGTTCTACTATTTGCTGGTTTAAGGCAAACCTATCGCACATCCGTAGCAGGTCATTTGCATGTGCCTGCTCATTTAGGCTACTTCCTGGTATTCTTTCTGATATTACTGTATTAGCCAGGTGCTTCCATTTCAGGTGCCGTAGGTTGAAGTCCCCAAGCAGGATGATGTTCGGAGCTGGATTTGTGAGGTTTTCCAAGCAGTGCTCTATTTTCATTAGTTGGTCTTTAAACTGCTGAGGGTTTGCCTCCGGTGACTTATATACAAGGACAACAACTACATTTAGGATCTCTATTTTGACTATCAGCACTTCCACCATATCATTTGAGGGGTTTAGCAGCTCAGTACAGATGAGTGTGTCTTTGATGTAGAGGCTGACCCCACCCTGAAGCCGGTGTTTCCTATCACATCTGAAGAGATTGTATTCTGAGATCCATATTTCACCATCAAGGTAGTCCTTTGTGTGAGTTTCCGTTAGGGCTGCAAACACTGCATTTGCCTCATGAAGGAGACCATCTATAAAATGAACTTTGTTGGATTTGCGTGTTTTTATACCCTGGATGTTGGCAAATATAAATGATGTTATCGTGTTAGTGGAAGTGCAGGATGCTTTAATTGGTGTTAATATCTGAGGCTCTGGTAAGGAGGCCACTGTGTTTGCGTCCTCTCTAGCATTTGACCGAGTTGGTGGTAGAGTCTGGTCATTTTTAGCCATTCTTCTCCTCCTCCTCTTGCTAAAAAATTATCCCGGTTGATGGAGTAGTGGCTGTTTTCATAGTGGTAGTCTGTCGGTTTTATTCGCCTGGTACCTCTTATATGAAAAGCTGGGCATTCAGCATTGAAGCACTCTTTCCTTCAATGGAGGGGAGGGGAGGGGAGGGGAGGGGGAGGGGAGGGGAGGGGGAGGAGGGGAGGGGAGGGGAGGGGAGGGGAGGGGGAGGGGAGGGGGAGGAGGGGAGGGGGAGGAGGGGAGGGGAGGGGGAGGGGGAGGGGAGGGGGAGGGGAGGGGAGGGGGAGGAGGAGGAGGGGAGGGGGGAGGGGGAGGAGGGGAGGGGGAGGGGGAGGGGGAGGGGGAGGAGGGGAGGGGAGGAGGGGAGGGGAGGGGGATGGAGAGGAGGGGAGGGGGATGGAGAGGAGGGGAGGGGGATGGAGAGGAGGGGAGGGAGAGGAGGGGAGGGAGAGGAGGGGAGGGCGAGAGGGGAGGGGAGGGGAAGGAGGGGAAGGGGATCACTGTTGCTCAGATCTCACACGTCAAGGATCAACAGTAATTAAACAACACACACACACACACACTTCACACTTTGCACCTGATAAGTTTGATTAGTAATTCAACATTGAAATGTTCTTCTTCCTCTTCAATTGCAATTATGTTTAATAGCTTGAGATATTATCCACTTTATTATAAAGGTTTCTTTGTGGAGTTGAGCGTCCTTAATATTGAGGGTGTTGGTCTCTGATGATACTACGCAAGACGCTGGGGCGCGCTAGAGTACATTATTATTGCACACACTCACACCTTCATTCAAAGCTGGAGGATTGCTGACCTGGAGAGCCTGCAAAGATCCTTTACTGCCACAATCCACTCAATAAAACATTACGTTATTAGCATCGCTTACAAATTTTAAATCTGGATTCCCTAGAGTGCAGGCGGGAGATGCATAATTTATGATTGGAAAATATTAGAGGGATTGGTTGCACATCTGAACACGGGAATAACATCACATGAAACCAGCAGGCATGGCAGGATGTGCAGAACAGCCCTACTGACACGCTCAGGTGCAATCTTGAGGTTATCTTGAGATGATTTCGGGGCTTTTTTAGTGTCCCCGCGGCCCGGTCCTCGACCAGGCCTCCACCCCCAGGAAGCAGCCCGTGACAGCTGACTAACACCCAGGTACCTATTTTACTGCTAGGTAACAGCAGTAAATAGGTACTCTCTGCAATAGGTACTCTCAGGGAAGGCAAGGGAATTATCAGAAGCTTGATACCTGCTTGATGGGGGTTCTATCTTGATGTTATCTTGAGATGATTTCGGGGCTTTTAGTGTCCCCGCGGCCCGGTCCTCGACCAGGTCTCCATCCCCAGGAAGCAGCCCGTGACAGCTGACTAACACCCAGGTACCTATTTTACTGTTAGGTAACAGGGGCATAGGGTGAAAGAAACTCTGCCCATTGTTTCTCGCCGGCGCCTGGGATCGAACCCGGGACCACAGGATCACAAGTCCAGTGTGCTGTCCGCTCGGCCGACCGGCTCCTTCTTTATTAATTTTATTGCCAGTGTTATTGATGATTCCTCTGATGATCCCAGTGTCATTGATGGTCTCTGATGATCCCAGTATCACTGATGATCCCAGTATCATTGATGATCCCTCTGATCCCAGTGTCATTGATGATCCCTCTGATCCCAGTGTCATTGATGATCCCTCTGATCCCAGTGTCATTGATGATCCCTCTGATCCCAGTGTTATTGATGATTCCTCTGATGATCCCAGTATCACTGATGATCCCAGTATCACTGATGATCCCAGTGTCATTGATGGTCTCTCTAATGATCCCAGTATCACTGATGATCCCAGTATCATTGATGATCACTCTGATCCCAGTGTCATTGATGATCCCTCTGATGATGATCCCAGTGTCATTGATGATCCCTCTCATGATGATCCCAGTGTCATTGATGATCCCTCTGATGATGACCCCAGTGTCATTGATGATCCCAGTGTCATAGATGATCCCTCTGATGATCCCAGTGTCATAGATGATCCCTCTGATGATTCCAGTGTCATTGATGATCCCAGTATCATTGATGAGCCCAGTGTCACTGATGATCCCTCTGATGATCCCAGTGTCATTCATGATCCCTCTGATGATGATCCCAGTGTCATTGATGATCCCAGTCATTGATGATCCCTCTGATGATGATCCCAGTCATTGATGATCCCTCTGATGATCCCAGTGTCATTGATGATCCCTCTGATGTTGATCCCAGTCATTGATGATCCCTCTGATGTTGATCCCAGTCATTGATGATCCCTCTCATGATGATCCCAGTGTCATTGATGATCCCTCTGATGATCCCAGTGTCATTGATGATCCCTCTGATGATGATCCCAGTGTCATTGATGATCCCAGTCATTGATGATCCCTCTGATGATGATCCCAGTCATTGATGATCCCTCTGATGATCCCAGTGTCATTGATGATCCCTCTGATGATGATCCCAGTGTCATTGATAATCCCTCTGATGTTGATCCCAGTCATTGATGATCCCTCTGATGATGATCCCAGTGTCATTGATGATCCCTCTGATGATGATCCCTCTGATGATGATCCCAGTGTCATTGATGATCCCTCTGATGATGATCCCTCTGATGATGATCCCAGTGTCATTGATGATCCCTCTGATGATGATCCCTCTGATGATGATCCCAGTGTCATTGATGATCCCTCTGATGATGATCCCTCTGATGATGATCCCAGTGTCATTGATGATCCCTCTGATGATGATCCCTCTGATGATGATCCCAGTGTCATTGATGATCCCTCTGATGATGATCCATCTGATGATCCTAGTGTCATTGATGATGCTAGTATCATTGATGACCACTTGTCCCCTCTCGTGTCAGGTTTGATCTACTCATTTATCGTTATAAAAGACACAAATATACTGAGTGCATCTTTAACGTTATACTTGATAAGTCAAGCCGCCGGCATCTTTAATGCCATCTGGGTGTTTCTCTCCACATCTCAACCTTTCCCAACCTCTTAGACATCCCCCCCCCTGCCCCAACTTTGCCCAAGAGCCGGTCGGCCGAGCGGACAGCACGCGGGACTTGTGATCCTGTCGTCCCGGGTTCGATCCCAGGCGCTGGCGAGAAACAATGGGCAGAGTTTCTTTCACCCTATGCCCCTGTTACCTAGCAGTAAAATAGGTACCTGGGTGTTAGTCAGCTGTCACGGGCTGCTTCCTGGGGGTGGAGGCCTGGTCGAGGACCGGGCCGCGGGGACACTAAAACCCCGAAATCATCTCAAGATAACCTCAAGATAGATCCTGCCCCAACTTTGCCCACCCTGCCCCAACTTTGCCCATCCTGCCCCAACTTTGCCCATCCTGCCACAACTTTGCCCATCCTGCCACAACTTTGCCCATCCTGCCACAACTTTGCCCATCCTGCCCCAACTTTGCCCATCCTGCCCCAACTTTGTCCATCCTGCCCCAACTTTGCCCATCCTGCCCCAACTTTGCCCATCCTGCCCCAACTTTGTCCATCCTGCCCCAACTTTGCCCATCCTGCCCCAACTTTGCACATCCTGCCCCAACTTTGCCCATCCTGCCCCAACTTTGTCCATCCTGCCCCAACTTTGTCCATCCTGCCCCAACTTTGTCCATCCTGCCCCAATTTTGTCCATCCTGCCCCAACTTTGTCCATCCTGCCCCAATTTTGCCCATCCTGCCCCAACTTTGCCCATCCTGCCCCAACTTGTTACCTTTATAACCTTTATTCACCCGAGTGGAAATTTGTCATAAATGGCGCTGAAGAATTGTCATAAAAACATGTAAGTAAACAGCCCATTAGACCTCCCCCCCCACCGTCACCTTCCCACCGACGGCCGACAAAACTATCTCTCTTCAATAGTTATAATGGGGAAGGGAAGGGCAGAATGACTGGCAAGAGCGACACCAACACGTGACGTCACCGGCGCTGGAAAGTTGATTACAAGCAGATCAAACAATATGAAATAACACACCAAATTGTCTTCTATAATAGTACATCGTTTTATGGACGTATACATCCCAAACGTCAAGATATGATGTACCCAACCCATCCTCCGAATTGACAGTACGGTTTAATACTAAGTGTAATAAGTACATTTCCTTACTGTCTTACATAGTACATAATTGCACTTATGAAGCTGTTACATTTACCTCCCCAATTATTCTCCTCGTTTTCTGTTAAGACACTCAGAATTTTAGAATGAAGTTTTCAAGTTATATTCGCAATACACAAGTTTTAAATATCAGGAATTTCTTTTTCAGTTTTATTAAACAATAGAGATTTTATACAAAATTTGAAAATATCCGGAGTTACTTTACAATTTATTGAAATATTTTAGTTTTGATTTATTAGTTATATAAAACTGTAATATAGGTTGAGCTATAGCTATATAGCTATAGGTCGAGTACTAAATGTAATTAAGACGCAATAAAATGCTTATCTTCAAACACTAAGAAGGTTAGGTTAGGTCGTGGTTTTCTATTCAGCTTTTCAGGTAAACTCAAATATTCACAATATATTTGACAGTACGGTTTAATACTAAGTGAAAAGAAGTACAATTTCTGACTGCTACGAATAGTACATAATTGCACTTACTTGTGCTGTTACATTTACCTCCCCATTTTTGGAGGACTGGCTGATGTACCATATATCATACAGGCTCGCAAAATTGACGGGCTGTCCCGTTTTTATCTGCGCGTCCTCGGGTCGGTTCTATCAATTTAGTACATCAGTTTAGTGCCGTTGTGAAGGGTGGGGGATGGGTACGTGACCACGTGTCAGAGCCAGTATGGTCTCACCAGTACCATACTGGCTCTGTATGGTACCACAATCACCAGTACCATACTGGCTCCGTATGATACCATACTCTCGCCAGTATGGTCTCACCAGTAACGTTTTTTGGCTATCTGGCCAATCCCAAGTGCAAGTAATCCCAAGCGCTCCCAGCCAGTGCATCCCTCTTACTATCCCGCTTGTATCGCCTTTCATCCATCCTCCTCCAATCTTCTCACCTTCCTCATCCACCTTCCTGCCATCTATTATGCCCTCCCTCCACAATTCATCACACACACCATTCAACTCGCCCTCCCTTTCCCCAATTATCTTCCCTCCATCCCACACCCCTCCCGACCTTTATTGCCCTCCTCGCTGTTCTCGCTCTTTCCCTTCACCTTGTCATTTATCTTCTCTCCCTCTTCCTGGCCCCCTTTTTCTCCTCTCCCTTCGTCTTTTGGTCAACAGTGTGAGACAGTATAGTGAGCCAGTGAAGATGTGAACGTCTTCAAGAGAAAACTAGATAGTTTTACTCAAGAAGTGCCGGCCCAGCCAGGCTGTAGAGGACATGCAGGCCGCTCCAAGCAACAGACTGTCGGACCAAGCTCTCACAAGCCAAGCTCCAAGCCTCTGGGCGGGCTTGGGGAGTAGAAGAACTTCCAGAACCCCATCCAGGTACAGTAAGTAACGTAATACCCCTCTCTCCCTCTCCCCCCCTCTCTCTCTCTCCCTTTCTCTCCCCACCCCTCACATGCGCGCGGGCACACATATAATATTTGCTTAAACATTGACAGCTTTTCCATGCCCGGGAAAAAGAGGCAATACAAGCAACCCTTTGTTTACACTGCCTGCCTGCCTGCCTCCTCACAAGGGATGGTACCTTCTTATCCGAGGAAGCAGCGCGTGAAGTATACCCTTCTTTACAAAGGCACCTTCCCTCACCAATTATGCCATAACATGTTAATGAGGCCACCAATCATGCAACTACTACACTGCTAACACAACCAAACCCTCTCTCTAGTAGTCAGCGGGGTTCACACAAACCACCTCCTAAATCTATCAGCAAGGAGCCACCATAGAGTATAGTGGAGATAAACTATGCTAATCAAACTAAGCATGAACGTGGAACCTGCCCATATTACGCACGAGGTGGGTGTAAATATGGGCTGGCAGGAAGAACTAATGGAACATACAGATATAACCACCCAAGAAACTGCAGGAATATCCTAAATTAAGGAACATGTTTTCATAATTGCAAATATTTCCACCCAAAACTGTGTAAAAATTAGCTAAACAAGAAGGAGCGTTTTAACAGTGCACAGAATGTCATACCAAAGGAACCACGCTAATAAAATCCAAAGTACGCCATTATGAATAAAGCAACACCCATACACCCACCAGGTGGCTTTATTAGGAGAAAGATCACAAGAATGTCAACAAATGTCCAAACTGTACCGTCAACTCTGCCAGATGCTAAACAGGACACAGATAATGTGGCAGCCTTACATGAACCACACACACTAAACACCAAGTACAATACCCAACTCCACGAACCACTGGAGATCCATGTATTAGTAATTACCAATACTATTGTAGTAAGGAATGTAATGGGGTGGTGGCAGCCGGTGCTTCTCCTTTGAATTGAGATTAAATATTTCCATTTTGGAAATTTTGACACATAATTCAATATTTTTTCTTCCTATTTATGCTACGACGCTGAGACTTGAACAAGATGAAACCCTTATCATATACAACCTGTCAAAAAAGTTTGATTGAAATCGAACGAGTTTTAATTTTTTGGCATTTTTGGAACTGACGCCCCCTTATGCGTTTCCCAGACCTTACCATTGGTTCTGTGAGAGAGTAGTAGTAGTACCAGGTTACACTCAACTGTAAACATTGTTTAGACGGGTTGAGGAAATATATTAAAGAGCACCAGTGTGTAAGCCTACAGTGGTATCAGGTAGGGGTTACAGTGGTATCAGGTAGGTTGTTACAGTGGTATCAGGTAGGTTGTTACAGTGGTATCAGGTAGGGGTTACAGTGGTATCAAGTAGGGAGGTTACAGTGGTATCAGGTAGGGGTTACAGTGGTATCAGGTAGGGGGTTACAGTGGTATCAGGTAGGGGGTTACAGTGGTATCAGGTAGGGGGTTACAGTGGTATCAGGTAGGGGGTTACAGTGGTATCAGGTAGGGGGTTACAGTGGTATCAGGTAGGGGGTTACAGTGGTATCAGGTAGGGGGTTACAGTGGTATCAGGTAGGGGTTACAGTCGTATCAGGTAAGGGTTACAGTGGTATCAGGTAAGGGTTACAGTGGTATCAGGTAGGGGTTACGGTGGTATCAGGTAGAGGGTTACAGTGGTATCAGGTAGGGGTTACAGTGGTATCAGGTAGGGGTTACAGTGGTATCAGGTAGGGGTTACAGTGGTATCAGGTAAGGGTTACAGTGGTATCAGGTAGGGGTTACAGTGGTATCAGGTAGGGGTTACAGTGGTAGAAGATGCTACACCATGGGGCATAACTGGCCCGTCTCCCACAGTGATGTTCATCTCCAAAGAATACCTGATCAACCAGACTGTGATTCATACGTCGGGCTTCCAGGAACTCCAGACGACCAAGCAGGAGACCGGGCCGCGGGGACGTTGATCCTCGGAACCGCCACAAGCTAGCCACAAGGAAGCTAGGGCAAAAGGCCCAAGGGACAAAATACCTTTCGTATGTTGGTTAAATTAATACTTGACAAAAGCCACATTTTGTATAGTTTGGAGGGGGATGGGTCTTAATACGATTTATCATCATCATTCAGAGAAAAGTATAACTGATATAATTTAATACTAGAGATATGTTAGTATAGGAGTTTGGTCCCAGGAGAGCTTGTGCTACACTCAGTAGTCCTGGGGCCAGATTCATGAAGCAGTTACGCAAGCACTTACGAACCTGTCCATCTTTTCTCAAACTTTGGCGGTTTTGTTTACAATTATTAAACAGTTAATGAGCTCCAAAGCACCAGGAGGCTGTTTATAGCAATAACAACAGTCGATTGGGAAGTTTCCATGCTTGGAAATTGATTAATAAATGTAACCAAAGCCGACAAAGATTGAGGAAAGATGTACACGTTCGTAAGTACTTGCGTAACTGCTTGGTGAATCTGGCCCCAGGTCTCTCGCCGGCAGTGACAATATTACCATAAACTTGTGGGTCAGTGTCCATGTTATACTCAGGTTAAAGTGTAGGTGTTTCACAAGGGTGTGTATTGTTGCCCAACAGGATGGGTTGGTTATGCCATATTACCTCCTGGCCTTGTTTACAATGGTGCAGGCCAGGCGGAAGTGGCTAACACCACTATTATACTCTCTATGGTATAATGTGATGTGTTGTTACTCTACCATCACCCCCCTCCACCCACTCCACCCCCCCCCCACCACCCACTCCACCCCCCCCCCACCACCCACTCCACCCCCACCACCCACTCCACCCCCACCACCCACTCCACCACCACCACCCACTCCACCACCACCACCCACTCCACCCCCACCACCCACTCCACCCCCACCACCCACTCCACCCCCACCACCCACTCCACCCCCACCACCCACTCCACCCCCACCACCCACTCCACCCCCACCACCCACTCCACCCCCACCACCCACTCCACCCCCACCACCCACTCCACCCCCACCACCCACTCCACCCCCACCACCCACTCCACCCCCACCACCCACTCCACCCCCACCACCACATCTCCAACCACGTCACCCGTACCAACACCTGTACTAGGGTGCGCCACGTCCATCTTTATTACTGTGGCTCAACCCTACACCTGGTACCCTGTACTGCAAACAGGACACTTGTCAGACATAGCGACGTGGCCCCTAACGCAAGGGGAGGCAGTAGGGTGCTCGCGGTCACCCATACAGTTACTGGCCACACACTTGCCACCAGCAACCTGCTCATCAACCACTCTGCCACCACAACCTGAACCACTATCACTTACGTACGTGGGCCTTAACACCTACTTCATCTATACCCTTCACCCACTCTTTATTTTGATCCCATCCTCCAAATTGACAGTACGATTTAATACTAAGTGTAATAAGTACACTTTCTTACTGTCATAAAGTGCATAATTGCACTTACGGAGCTGTTACATTTACCAAACTCCCTCCCCCGATTTAATTCCCCTCGTTTTCTGTTAAGACACTCAGAATTTTAGGATGAAGTTTTCAATTTCAATTCGCAATACACAAGTTTTAAATATCAGTAATTTCTTTTTCAGGTATATTAAACAATATAGATTTTATACAAAATTTTAAAATATCCTGAGTTTCTTTACAATTTATTGATATATTTTAGTTTTGTTTTATTAGTTCTATAAAACTGTAATATCAATACAGCTATAGGTTGAGTACTAATTGTAATTAAGAAGCAATAAAATGATTATCTTCAAAAACTAAGAAGGTTAGGTGAGGTTGTGGTTTTCTATTCAGTTTTTCAGGTAAACTCAAATATTCACAATATATTTGACAGTACGATTTAATACTAAGTGAAAATAAGTACAATTCCTAACTGCTATGAATAGTACATAATTGCACTTATTTGTCTCCTTACATTTACCACCCCATTTTTGGAGGACGGGCTGCTTTATTTTGATCAAGCATACTGAGGCATACTGCAATACCACCTTTAAAGCCAAACTTTATTTCACACAATATCAATTGTTACCCAATTGGAAGATTACTGGGATCAGCTGATGTAAGTGGAGGTTTAACCTGTAAATTGCACCATTTAACTATAAATTACTTCATTTACTGTTACTACAGACTTCCCAATTAGCCATTACAGGTGGTGGACCAATTAGCAGCGTTACCAATACAGTGGTTGTGACGCTAGGGTAGTGGGAGGGTGGTGGTGGTGGTGAGCCGTTAACAGTAAGGTGTTATAAACACCACACTTGGCGGTACCTGCACCCTCCCTACACCACCACACTTGGCGGTACCTGCACCCTGCCTACACCACCACACTTGGCGGTACCTGCACCCTGCCTACACCACCACACTTGGCGGTACCTGCACCCTCCCTACACCACCACACTTGGCGGTACCTGCACCCTGCCTACACCACCACACTTGGCGGTACCTGCACCCTGCCTACACCACCACACTATTACTTACCTTAACACTACCACATAATTATAAGGCAACGGACACTTGTTGACGGTGGTATAACACGTCATCTTGTGTGTGTAGGACCTGTGTGTGGGCGCGTTGTGGGTATATCCCGCCACCTTACACACACACACACACACACACACACACACACACACACACACACACACACACACACACACACACACACACACACACACACACACACACACACACAAAAAAAAAAAATAAAAAAAAATAAAAAGGCCAAAGAGCCGGGACCAAAGAGCCAAAGCTCAATCACCGCAAGCACAATTAGGTGAGTACACACACACACGCACGCGCGTGCACACAGAGACAGAGAGACAGAGAGAGAGAGACCAAAAAGGGAAACCATACATAAAACGGAATCAAACTTCATTATACAACGAAAAAGCAATGTAAAAGATCTTGGAGTAATTTATTGGGACCGATTAAAAGTTCTAAATCTGTAGTATCGAAATGTACAAGGCAGGAATTGGAGTGGGAGAGATTAGTAGTAATATGTAACCTACCAGATTCTGAGAGGAACACTTAGCGAATAAGAAGATAGAACAGAATGAAATGACATTAATTCTTCACAAAATTCAGACTGGAGATACAAGGGAAATGAAGTATTTCTGCAAGCTTGGTAGGTTTCAGAGAGGAAGAAATTGACCAGTGAAAGGTAATTTCATTAACAGCAATGCAGTAAAGTGCTGGCAGAGTAGAGATATTTAAGAAATGAAGAAAAGTACCACCTAGTGTTTGTTAAATCGGATATGTGTAAGGAGGAAAGGGAGGCAGCAAAGAGAATCAGAGAAGAAAGGCAAATGAGAAATGCAAGGGGGCCAGAAAATGGCACAGAGCGCAGCACAAACTAACCTGGCAACTTAGAGTAGAACACAGGGAAATTGTGGTGCAGACCAACTTAACAATGATACAGAGTATTACAGAGATACAGCAAGGCTGCCCCGCCTAACGAGGCATCTACACAAACGAATAGGCAAGAGTGACTGGTTCACCATTCCCACCTTCCCTCATCAGATGTGGAGATGCAGCCACATGAATAAAAAAACTCACAACGAAGGCACACACACACACAGGATAACATCGTCAGCATATGGGATGCTGGCAAATATAAGAACAAATATCGTTTAAGAACATAAATCAGTGCTCCTTCAACGCAATCTATGCAACATTTATTCGACCAATACTGGAATACACATCACCAGTATGGAATCCGCACCTTGCGAAACAAAGACAAAATTGAAAAAGTACAATGGTTTGCATTGATTGGTGCCAGATTGGTGCCAGAGCTAAGAGGTCTAAGCTACGAAGACTGGCTAATGCAACTAAATTTGACAACCTTAGAGGATAGAAGTAAGAGTGTGGATATGATCACAACTTACAAGATACTGAGGGGGGGGAATAAATATGGGGGAGAAGGATAGTCTGTTCAGACTGAGAGAAAGCAGGACGGGAGGATAGAGGTGAAAGTGCACCTGAGCGGAAGGAAGGTAAGAAAGTACTCGTAGCCTGTATGGGTAGTTAACAAGTGCAATGTTCTTAAAGAGATAGTTGTGAAAGCCACCTTCATCCACAACTTTATGGTCAGTTTCAACTAAAATGTGAAAGTCAGAGTAGTTAAGCTGAAACACAACAAGAACACAGGTATTAGGCGGAGCATAAATCGCTACACCTCACTCCCCCGTAGACAGTGATATATAGGGGTGTACACATACACCCGTCCCCCGGGAGACATCTCCCGTCACGCAGGGTGCAGTTGCACCTCCACAGATCTTCAGTATCATCTACCATCATCATCATAGTATCATCTGCTCGTAGGTGGGCCACCACTTACGAGCTATTCATGCCCGTGCCACCCTTTGGGTGGCTTAATCTTCATCATTCAATCACACCCTCCCCTACACCCCCACACTAAGTAAACACCTTGCCGCCAACAACACTACTACAGGGACACCCGTGGTCTCCCCCACACTGCCCCACAACCACACTACCCGCTCCTACCTTTGTTAAATAACACCCACCTTCCGTTCACTTAGGTGCTAGCACACGAGACCCACCAGCCTACTCAACACGCTCATCTTAATGATTACATACAGTATTTGCAAATATATATACAAGTACCATCTACCTGACTGTGATTCATACGTCAGGCTGCGAGCAACCGCGTTCAACAGCCAAGTTGACCAGTCCAGTAACCAGAAGGCCTGGTCGAGGACCGGGCCACGAGGACGTTAAGCCCCGAAATCATAGCAAGATAAGGTACAGTATATAATTATATACCCATTAACATTCTAGGTGACGAAGCAGGCACCTATGACCTTCCGCGTGCACACACGACTGGTTGCAAGGCCGGGCAGGCGGGTGGCGGCGGGAACTAGTCAGTAATAACTCACCAGTCCGCTCTCTTTTATGTTCCTTTCTGCTCCTGAAGCTCCTGACAACGTTAAACACCACATGTTGTAGAGAATCGCTTAGAGGCAGAGAACAGTGTCCCGGTACCGCAAGATATTTATATATTCCTTGTCAGACATGCAAATTAGCTGTCCCTAAAATTGGGGTTAAAGTATAGATTTTATTGTTGGATTAGCTTGGTTCTTGGTTGAAAAAGTTAAGAGGCAGTAAAGCTGGCTTCGCGTAGACAGTACTAAGGCCACTTTGTTCTGTTGTGCCGATGATGTACTTCTACTCGCACCGCCCAGAGGCTACAAACATGTGCAAGATAAAGTACAGAATAGTACTTAACCTTCAACCCTGCCCAATGGGTTCAGGTTCCTTTTGACTCTCCAGACTCGTCTTGTTGAGCGCCCGCTCAAAATTACCTGCCAGAGATATTCCAGCCAGTATTGTGAAGAGCATCTCAGGCATATATTCTCGAAGGGACCACTTGTCACTTGTTATGATGCTATTACACCCCTGAAGGTGACAACAAGTGGCACTATGAGTGAGGTAGGTCATCTTGACTCCTGGTCGAAGGTGAAGTTGTTTAACAATGTCTAAGTTTGTAGCGATGTGAACGATGAGACATATCAAATGCTCACCTTGGTAACCTTGCGTATGAATGGAGAAAATGCAGACCTACATACATTCATTCATACACCTAGATGATGCATGAAGATGTACCTTCAGTAATCATCACCGCACTCACAGCCATCTCCAGCCTGGCCTAATGTACACACGCCAAACTTGAAGAAATAATTTGCTAACTAACGATATCAATTTGTCTGAAAGGAATTACCTATCCATCAAACTCTACCCTCTCTTCTGGCACTCCATTACTCCTCCTCCAGAAATATGAACTGTCTTAAGAATGCGTAGTGTACATAACTGTGCCCAGCATCGTGTACAGAACAGCGTGTGCAGAGCAGTAAGTGCACAGGACGGCTACACAACAACTACTCACCAGAGGAAGCCCCCCCCCCCCAGGTGGATATTTACAATTATGCAAGAACTACCGTCACAAAGGTGCGCGTTACTGACGAGTCCTACTCTTGTCACGTCCATGTTGTAGAGGTGTGGGCGCCCAGTTTTTTTTTTTATTATTATTATTTTCTACCACAGACGTGGCCACACATTTACAATGCTAACCAGCATATATACATTTTCTTCTGTCCTCCATGGACAGAAAAAAATGTAGTGACTGGGGTCCCGGATAACCCAAGAATCTCTTGATGAGGGAGCCGGTCGGCCGAGCGGACAGCACACTGGACTTGTGATCCTGTCGTCCCGGGTTCGATCCCGGGCGCCGGCGAGAAACAATGGGCAAAGTTTCTTTCACCCTATGCCCCTGTTACCTAGCAGTAAAATAGGTACCTGGGTGTTAGTCAGCTGTCACGGGCTGCTTCCTAGGGATGGAGGCCTGGTCGAGGACCGGGCCGCGGGGACACTAAAGCCCCGAAATCATTTCAAGATAACCTCAAGATGTACAATACTGAGGGTGTGTGCAAGTATCTTTAACTTCATGATACGATTACTTTATCTTGGTTCTACTTCCAATTGTCTAGTCCTCCAAATGTTTGTGATATAAACTGTGCCAATACCTGTCTTACCGCCCTTATGGTAAACATCGCTGTTTGTACAATACATCACTCTTCATATTGTAAGGTCAGTGGCACTCTATGCCAAAATTGTAAGTTTAATTAAGAGTGATCTGTTTAGTGATCAGGTTTAAGACCTGTTTAGTGGAGGAGGTATTGTAATGATGCGTGTAAGTCATTACGGGTAGTTTGTGGTGTGGTAATGCCAGCCGACGAGCTGTGCTCCTCTTGTCACTCGTGTCAGTAATGGTTGGGAACTTTGTGTAAACTTCCCAAGATGTATATGTACAGCCTATTAGGAATACACATTTTGATTTTATATGATTTACAAACGGGTATTTATTCATATATTTTATACTAAGAGTAATGCCTGGAATAGAGACCAGGGGCCAAGTCACGAAGCAGTTACGCAAGTACTTACAAACGTGTACATCTTTCCTCAACCTTTGACGGCTTTGGTTACAGTTATTAAACAGTTTACAAGCATGAAAACTTGCCAATCAACTGTTGTTATTGTTATAAACAGCCTCCTGGTGCTTCCGAGCTCATTAACTATTTAATAATTGTAAACAAAGCCGCCAAAAATTGTGAAAAAGATGTACAGATTCGTAAGTGCTTACGTAACTGCTTCGTGAATCTGGCCCTGGGGATGCCCACACCTGGACTTGCTGTATTAGTGGCCGTCGTCACTAACGGGGGACTGTCATGACCACTGTGAGCCTGCGGGCCGCTCCAAGCAACAGCCTGGTGGACCAAACTCTCACAAGTCGAGCCTGGCCTCGGGCCGAGCTTGGGGAGTTGAACAACTCCCAGAACCCCATCAAGCAGGTATCAAGCAAGCAGGCATGTATTGTAATAGTGCTTCTGTATGTTGCAAGTATGTGAACGTGCTCCAACAGTCAACATACAAATGATGAAGAGCAGCTTCGTTCCCTCACACATCAGGACCCGTCATGACGGATACAGAGGACAGGTCCCGTCATGGCGGATACAGTGGACAGGACCCGTCATGGCGGACACAGAGGACAGGACCCGTCATGACGGATACAGAGGACAGGACCCAACATGACGGATACAGAGGACAGGACCCGTCATGACGGATACAGAGGACAGGACCCGTCATGACGGGTACATAGGACAGGACCCGTCATGACGGATACAGAGGACAGGACCCAACATGACGGATACAGAGGACAGGACCCAACATGACGGATACAGAGGACAGGACCCGTCATGACGGATACAGAGGACAGGACCCAACATGACGGATACAGAGGACAGGACCCGTCATGACGGATACAGAGGACAGGACCCGTCATGACGGATACAGAGGACAGGACCCGTCATGACGGGTACAGAGGACAGGACCCGTCATGACGGATACAGAGGACAGGACCCAACATGACGGATACAGTGGACAGGACCCAACATGACGGATACAGAGGACAGGACCCGTCATGACGGATACAGAGGACAGGACCCAACATGACGGATACAGAGGACAGGACCCGTCATGACGGATACAGAGGACAGGACCCGTCATGACGGATACAGAGGACAGGACCCGTCATGACGGATACAGAGGACAGGACCCGTCATGACGGGTACAGAGGACAGGACCCGTCATGACGGATACAGAGGACAGGACCCGTCATGACGGGTACAGAGGACAGGACCCGTCATGACGGATACAGAGGACAGGACCCAACATGACGGATACAGAGGACAGGACCCAACATGACGGATACAGAGGACAGGACCCGTCATGACGGATACAGAGGACAGGACCCAACATGACGGATACAGAGGACAGGACCCAACATGACGGATACAGAGGACAGGACCCGTCATGACGGATACAGAGGACAGGACCCGTCATGACGGGTACAGAGGACAGGACCCGTCATGACGGATACAGAGGACAGGACCCAACATGACGGATACAGTGGACAGGACCCAACATGACGGATACAGAGGACAGGACCCGTCATGACGGATACAGAGGACAGGACCCAACATGACGGATACAGAGGACAGGACCCGTCATGACGGATACAGAGGACAGGACCCGTCATGACGGATACAGAGGACAGGACCCGTCATGACGGATACAGCGGACACACACTATGTTGGGACATTCACCACTGTATAACTGCTACTATAATACAGTAATCTGTGCTGTAACCCTTGTTTCATGTACTCCTTCAATATAACCTATTTTTTACCAGTTGTATTTGATCCCACAGGAAGAAAAATTACAAATAAAATTAATAGTAAACTTAACGTAGGTGAAACAAGCGTTTCAGGATGCATAAGAGACAGGTAGACTCGTGAACTACAAAATACCTAGAGTGTATCTAGCAACTATACTGAACATGGCGATGCCTGAACATGGCCAAGCAAGATTCTTGATACAAATGCATCCCTTGATGCATCCCCCCCCCCCCCCCCCCGGGGCACAAAACCCAAACTCTCGGTCCGTGTAATTACTCAAAGCTCTCCCAAACTCTCCCATAACCCAGCTGTGAGAGCCGCGGGTGCTGCTCCGATGGCCTTTTGCGATTTGGGAATGAAAAACAGGCAATAAAACAGTCAAAGAGTGCCTACAGGGGACTGATAGACAGAGAAACAAATATATTACTGAAGCAAAACTGAATTTATTATGCTTTAGTTATTTTAGTAAGAATTCCCTTGAAGTAAATAGTGATGGTGAAATGACTAGGGGGCGAGGTTGTGACCTGACCCGGGGCGAGGTTGTGACCTGACCAGGGGCGAGGTTGTGACCTGACCTGAGTAACCAAGGGAGATGAGGTAACCACTCCATATAATATTCACTAGTGTGGACTTCACCATGTGGCAGTAACTGCAGCAAGCGTGAGTGGACAAGTACCGTCACTCCTAGAGGGAGTGTACACCAAGCATCGTTATAAAGGTGGGAGGGAGGTGGGAGGTGGGGGGGGGGTGATCCAGGAAGATCCCGGGGAGCAACACCCGCTATGACCGCTCCAGTAATACTACACTGTACTATATACACTACACAGCGTAGTATACACACAGTATACACTAGACTACACTCCCACTCTTCTTACTGCTCCCGGTCTTGGTGCTCCCCTCCCTCCTCCACCGTCATGGCCATTATTCCAAATATACAACTGAATGTACGTAAATATAACAAATATATTACATAACATTAACGCACTAAGGCGATCCATCTGATTATTAACGGGCTCTTCAGCAAGGCATTCAGCTATGTATCTGAGAATGGGTGTTGTTCTACCATACAACGGAGGGAATGTGGTCATACAATGGACTTTACCCTCAAGAGAAGTGTAAATTGATGCAGCCCCTTTAATAAGGATTCGAACCTGTGAGCCACAGAGCGTCAGTGCGGTAAGCTAACCACTCTGCATCACCCGTGACTTAATGACTCGGTGGTGGTCGCACCATAGCCTAAGTAGTAGCCTCAGTAGCCTAAGCTACTGTATCCCTTCGAGATGTATTTCTTTCTTATCTCAATAAACATACTCGAACTTGAACCCACTCTCCCTTCAACCCGTCATCCAAACACAACCCGTCCTCGACTTAAGTCCATTACATTCAGCGGTCAACCCCACAGACGCATTCATAAATTTTAACATGCTGTTTATTCAAAACGGGAATTTTCTCAAGTATAAATTAATATTATAATATATTAGCATATTGTGTATATATAGGCATAGGATACGTTAGGTTAGGTGTTTAGGTTCTGTTGGCGAGTATTTGTATTTGTAGTACGTGGGTGAAGCATTTATAGCGTTGTGGTTTGAACAAAATTCGTCAGTGAAGCACTTGTTCCGGATATGTTCGAACGTCATCAGTTGTGAGTCGTGTGTAAACCGCTTTTCATTCATAAACAGGGGGTTTGGCGGGTGCATGGAATCACTTTTGGATCTTTGTTTGGAGGACGGGCTGGAATGTAATGGACTCGAGTCGAGGAAGGGTCCCATATAAAGATACAAAGGTCGTTAATCCAGACGCCAAACCCCTCTTTATGAATAAAAAGAGGTTTACACGAGACTCTCAACTGATGACGTTCGAACACTTCCGGAACAAGTGTTTCGCTCACGTCCTCTGTTTGAACCATAATTCAATAAATGTTTCACCCACGTACTTCAAATACAAAAATAATCGCAACACCTGATCTAACCTACGCCTAACTATACACAAAATTTGTATGAATAATAATATTAATTTATATTTGAGAACAACCCAATTTGTAATACTCAGTATGTTCAAATTGATGAATGCGTGTGGGGAGGCCGGCCGCTGCTGTAAACAGCCTGGTGTGGGGAGGCCGGCCGCTGCTGTAAACAGCCTGGCGTGGGGAGGCCGGCCGCTGCTGTAAACAGCCTGGTGTGGGGAGGCCGGCCGCTGCTGTAAACAGCCTGGTGTGGGGAGGCCGGCCGCTGCTGTAAACAGCCTGGCGTGGGGAGGCCGGCCGCTGCTGTAAACAGCCTGGTGTGAGAACGGGTTGTCCCCCTTACCTACACACACGTGTACACCTGCTCCAGTCAATTGTCGCTTGACATCTGCCTAGCACAAACACCATCATTTTCCTCTTGCACTTGTGCATTAAATCATCCTGGTTACACCTGGCTCCTCTCTCTAGCCGTACCCACTGTGACCTTACAGCCACACCTGGCCCTCCCTACTGACCTTACCCTGTGACCTTACAGCCACACCTGGCCCTCCCTACTGCCCTTACCCACTGTGACCTTACAGCCACACCTGGCCCTCCCTACTGACCTTACCCACTGTGACCTTACAGCCACACCTGGCCCTCCCTACTGCCCTTACCCTGTGACCTTACAGCCACACCTGGCCCTCCCTACTGCCCTTACCCACTGTGACCTTACAGCCACACCTGGCCCTCCCTACTGGCCTTACACTGTGACCTTACAGCCACACCTGGCCCTCCCTACTGCCCTTACCCACTGTGACCTTACAGCCACACCTGGCCCTCCCTACTGACCTTACACTGTGACCTTACAGCCACACCTGGCCCTCCCTACTGACCTTACCCTGTGACCTTACAGCCACACCTGGCCCTCCCTACTGCCCTTACCCACTGTGACCTTACAGCCACACCTGGCCCTCCCTACTGGCCTTACACTGTGACCTTACAGCCACACCTGGCCCTCCCTACTGACCTTACACTGTGACCTTACAGCCACACCTGGCCCTCCCTACTGGCCTTACCCACTGTGACCTTACAGTCACACCTGGCCCTCCCTACTGCCCTTACCCACTGTGACCTTACAGCCACACCTGGCCCTCCCTACTGGCCTTACATTGTGACCTTACAGCCACACCTGGCCCTCCCTACTGGCCTTACCCTGTGACCTTACAGCCACACCTGGCCCTCCCTACTGACCTTACACTGTGACCTTACAGCCACACCTGGCCCTCCCTACTGGCCTTACACTGTGACCTTACAGTCACACCTGGCCCTCCCTACTGGCCTTACATTGTGACCTTACAGCCACACCTGGCCCTCCCTACTGACCTTACCCACTGTGACCTTACAGTCACACCTGGCCCTCCCTACTGGCCTTACATTGTGACCTTACCCACTGTGACCTTACAGCCACACCTGGCCCTCCCTACTGCCCTTACCCACTGTGACCTTACAGCCACACCTGGCCCTCCCTACTGCCCTTACCCACTGTGACCTTACAGCCACACCTGGCCCTCCCTACTGCCCTTACACTGTGACCTTACAGCCACACCTGGCCCTCCCTACTGCCCTTACACTGTGACCTTACAGCCACACCTGGCCCTCCCTACTGACCTTACACTGTGACCTTACAGCCACACCTGGCCCTCCCTACTGGCCTTACCCACTGTGACCTTACAGCCACACCTGGCCCTCCCTACTGCCCTTACCCACTGTGACCTTACAGCCACACCTGGCCCTCCCTACTGCCCTTACCCACTGTGACCTTACAGCCACACCTGGCCCTCCCTACTGCCCTTACCCACTGTGACCTTACAGCCACACCTGGCCCTCCCTACTGGCCTTACACTGTGACCTTACAGCCACACCTGGCCCTCCCTACTGACCTTACACTGTGACCTTACAGCCACACCTGGCCCTCCCTACTGCCCTTACCCACTGTGACCTTACAGCCACACCTGGCCCTCCCTACTGGCCTTACACTGTGACCTTACAGCCACACCTGGCCCTCCCTACTGACCTTACCCACTGTGACCTTACAGCCACACCTGGCCCTCCCTACTGGCCTTACCCACTGTGACCTTACAGTCACACCTGGCCCTCCCTACTGCCCTTACCCACTGTGACCTTACAGCCACACCTGGCCCTCCCTACTGCCCTTACCCACTGTGACCTTACAGCCACACCTGGCCCTCCCTACTGGCCTTACCCACTGTGACCTTACAGCCACACCTGGCCCTCCCTACTGACCTTACACTGTGACCTTACAGCCACACCTGGCCCTCCCTACTGACCTTACCCTGTGACCTTACAGCCACACCTGGCCCTCCCTACTGACCTTACACTGTGACCTTACAGCCACACCTGGCCCTCCCTACTGCCCTTACCCACTGTGACCTTACAGCCACACCTGGCCCTCCCTACTGGCCTTACCCACTGTGACCTTACAGCCACACCTGGCCCTCCCTACTGCCCTTACCCACTGTGACCTTACAGCCACACCTGGCCCTCCCTACTGACCTTACCCACTGTGACCTTACAGCCACACCTGGCCCTCCCTACTGGCCTTACACTGTGACCTTACAGCCACACCTGGCCCTCCCTACTGGCCTTACCCACTGTGACCTTACAGCCACACCTGGCCCTCCCTACTGACCTTACACTGTGACCTTACAGCCACACCTGGCCCTCCCTACTGACCTTACCCACTGTGACCTTACAGCCACACCTGGCCCTCCCTACTGGCCTTACACTGTGACCTTACAGCCACACCTGGCCCTCCCTACTGACCTTACCCACTGTGACCTTACAGCCACACCTGGCCCTCCCTACTGGCCTTACCCACTGTGACCTTACAGCCACACCTGGCCCTCCCTACTGACCTTACCCACTGTGACCTTACAGCCACACCTGGCCCTCCCTACTGCCCTTACCCACTGTGACCTTACAGCCACACCTGGCCCTCCCTACTGCCCTTACCCTGTGACCTTACAGCCACACCTGGCCCTCCCTACTGCCCTTACCCTGTGACCTTACAGCCACACCTGGCCCTCCCTACTGGCCTTACCCACTGTGACCTTACAGCCACACCTGGCCCTTCCTACTGACCTTACACTGTGACCTTACAGTCACAGCTGGCCCTCCCTACTGGCCTTACCCACTGTGACCTTACAGCCACACCTGGCCCTCCCTACTGACCTTACACTGTGACCTTACAGCCACACCTGGCCCTCCCTACTGACCTTACACTGTGACCTTACAGTCACACCTGGCCCTCCCTACTGGCCTTACCCACTGTGACCTTACAGCCACACCTGGCCCTCCCTACTGACCTTACACTGTGACCTTACAGCCACACCTGGCCCTCCCTACTGGCCTTACACTGTGACCTTACAGTCACAGCTGGCCCTCCCTACTGGCCTTACACTGTGACCTTACAGCCACACCTGGCCCTCCCTACTGACCTTACCCACTGCGACCCATGCAAACAGTCACCCCCTCCCCAACAGGTGAGGGAGAGTGCACAAGTGTTCCCTGCACCACCCCCACCACGGACCCGTCAAGGTACAGCTGCTCCAGATCAACCCACAGCGTGATGCTCCACCCCTCCTCCACACCCACTACAATGGTCAGAAAAGCAGTTGAAGAATGGCACACACTAGTGAACAATGTGCATCTTACATCCGCCACAAAGATAATGTTATTAAAATAGGACTAAAACCAGTGCGCTAAAACAGAAGCGAAAAGGAAACGGGAAAAAAAGGAGGAAACGCCACCTCCATTTATAACTCTGACCCAAATATCCCAGTAACAAGGTTATCGCGAATAACTTAATTCAAATACGGGTTCACTATATGTGAACCCGTATTTGAACGTATGTGAACAACGTATTTGAACGTATGTGAACCCGTATTTATTTATATCACTGTGTTACGTGGACATTTCCTTCTGCGGAGGAGCTGAATCTAAAACAAAAACAACCACCACCACCACCTTCCAAGCGTCATTAAACTGATTATATAAATACCTGGTAAATCTGAACAGTGGTTGAAGTTCACTTTGCCTTTTTTTAAGTAACATCCTAAATTGTGGATTTAAGTCCCTCACTCTCATAGTGGCATGAGAATGAGTGAATGGGGGAGAGGGGGAAGGGGGGGCCCATTTGATTCCCTCAAGGTGAAACTCAGCTTTCCTTGAGTGTAGGAAAACTGAGTTTGGTCCCAGCTGGTGTGAGAGACGGAGGTGCGTGGGGAGCGGTCCTGGAGGTGGTGAACTTGTGCTCACCGCCTCAGTGAACCAGTACTCTTGCTGATCAAGGATACGGAGTGAACCTGTGCTGTGTCTCCAGAGTCTGCGAGTGAGGACGACATACAACACGACTCCAGGACACTTCAGGTAGTAATGACCAGGACAAAGCGGAAGACTATGAACTCACGGGGCAACAAGTGAAAGCCAGAGTAGTTTGAGCGAGAAACGACCGAGAAATTGCAATGATCGACGCCACACAGGACCGAGGTCTGTAATTACTCGCCAGTCTCAAAACGAAACCCTCACCAGACAGACTCAACATAAGAATAAAGGTAACTGCAGAAGGCCTACTGGCCCATACGAGGCAGCTCATCTTTATTACCACCCAATCCCACTCATATTCATGTCCAAGCCACGCCTGCAACCAGTAAGGGCCCCCACCACCACCACGCCTGCAACCAGTAAGGGCCCCCACCACCACCACGCCACCCACCAACCGGTTCCATAAATCAACAACCCTGCCACCGAACCACCATTTAATGGAAGGAAGCGGCTGTTATTTCCCTCGACATGTCCACTAACTTCTCATCAGAAGCTGGAGTGGACGGTTCAATTGGCCACGGAATTTGGTGAATATGAACCATTATTTAAGGTGTTCGCCGGCCCGCCACAACGGTTGGCACACAAGAGGAACATCTAACGACTGACGGGGATTTAAGAATATTGTTTTGGTTACTCCTGAAGTGGGAATAATCTACACTAAAGTTATTGTTTTTAAATATCCAACATACTTGGATCCTGAATGTCTTCATCTCGACAATGAAGGTGTTGTGTGGGTTAAGATGTGAGCAAGTATGTCACTATGGTCCTAAATTGGTTGAAAACATCAGATATTCCACAAATACAACACACACATACCATTTCATACTCCGATATGTTTTTTTGGCATCTGATGATCTAAATAAATATGTATCCACATCAGCAAATCTGCATAAAGTCACAACTCAACGCCAGCTGATCGACATATCAGCTGATCAAAGTAAACACACCCTCGCATCAGCTGAGTCACACCAACACACAATTCAGATAACTGGATGAACAAATTTATTTTGCAAAATTTCGCTACATTCCTTTAAATTCTGACAGAAAAAAATATCATAAATAAAAGGCTGGTACAAGTCGGAGTGAGCAAAGTGTTTCGTGCACACTGCGGGGGTCCTATCCTTTACCAGGTCCTTACCGACTCTTACCAGAAAATCTATACTGATTCCCTTCTATCTGCCCCCCTCATCAACGAGAACAGTAGCGGTGCAAGGTCTGTACCTTGAGGTACAGAGCTTTTAACATCGCTTGGACTCGACTTTATCTGATTGACTGTTACTCTTTGTGTTCTGTTCGACAGGAAATTGAGTATCCAGGTCCTACTTTTCCAGTTATTCCCATTGACCTCATTTTGTGAGCTATCACCCCATGGTCACATTTGTCGAACGCCTTTGCAAAGTCTGTGTATACAACATCTGCATTTTGCTTTTCTTCTAGGGCTTCTGTGATTTTGTCATAGTGGTTGAGTAACTGTGACAGACAGGATCTTCCCGCTCTAAATCCATGTTGTCCTGGGTTGTGCAATTCATTGTTTTCCATAAAACTAGAAATTTGATTCCTAATCACTCTTTCAAACACTTTTGTGTGTGATGTTAGTGCAACTGGCCTATAATTTTTTGCCAAGGCTTTACTCCCCGCCTTATGCAACGGAGCTATATCTGCAGATTTAAGTGCTGCTGGTATCTCCCCCTGTATCCAGGCTCTTTCTCCATATTACGCTGAGTGCTCTCGCTACTGGTACTTTACATTTCTTTATGAATATTGAATTCCATGAGTCAGGCCCAGGAGCTGAGTGCATAGGCATATTGTCAATTTCTCTTTCAAAGTCTTCCGAGTTTGTGGTAATATTCGTTATATTATCTGCAGCTTGAATGTCATTCATAAAGAAGCTGTCTGGGTCATCAACTTTCATGTTGTTTATTGGTGTGCTAAATATAGCCTCATACTGGCTTCTTAGAATTTCACTAATCTCTTTGTTGTCCTCTGTGTACGTACCTTCATTTGTAATTAACGGTCCAATACTGGTCGAGGTTTTGGATTTTGATTTTGTGTATGTGAAAAAATATTTCGGATTTTTCCTTATCTCTTGTGTAGCTTTCTGTTCCAATTCCATTTCCTCAGACTCATATGATCGCTTCAACGTTTGTTCTATTTCTTCGATCTCCCTGCTTAGGCTTATTTTCCTTGCTTGTGATAGTTGTGTCTGCCAAAGCATTTCCGTTATTTTTTTCCTTTATTGTTTAGATCGTCAGGTTAGCCGGGTGGAGGTTGTGTTCAGGGTGGTTTCTTGAGGTTATCTTGAGATGATTTCGGGGCTTTAGTGTCCCCGCGGCCCGGTCCTCGCACAGGCCTCCACCCCCAGGAAGCAGCCCGTGACAGCTGACTAACACCCAGGTACCTATTTTACTGCTCGGTAACAGGGGTATAGGGTGAAAGAAACGCTGCCCATTGTTTCTCGCAGGCGCCCGGAATCGAACCCGGGACCACAGGATCACAAGCCCAGTGTGCTGTCCGCTCGGCCGACCGGCTCCCTTTGGTAGAATGTCTAGCTGAATCTCTGCGTCAGGAACTACTTTTATTGCTTATTGTTATTGCCTATTGTTACAACTACTTAATTATTGTTAAACTCCTTATTATATACGCCGCTTAAACTGTATTATTACAGGTAATTGTGTTTTTATTATTATTATTATTATTATTATTAGTTGATTGTATTACTTGTATTATTGCAGGTAATTACGACACTAATTATTTGATCAATAAAGCCACAAGTCTGGCGATGCCTTTGTTTACCACAATTTATTGATCAAATAATCGAGCCAGTGACCATGGAGCGGTTCCTACGGCCCGAGCGGTCTGCTACTGACCCAAACTCCTCCACCGCCACTCAAGAATGGCGTCCCTGGCTTAAGACGTTCAACAACTTTTCTCTAGCAGCACAACAAGTTACTCCCACCGTGGACAAGCTGGATCTTTTAATAAACTTCGTTGCTCCACGTGTGTTCGACTACATAGCTGACTGCAACACCTTATGATGCGGCTAAAACATATTTAAGAGAACTTTTTGTGAAGCCCAAGAATGAAATATTCGCAAGATATGTGCTCGCTACACGACGCCAAGAACCCGACGAGTCGCTTGACCAGTTTCTTCACGCATTGAAATTATTAGCCAAAGATTGTCAGTTCAAAGCCGTGACTGCTGTAGAAGCTTGTGATAACTATGTGAGAGTTGCGTTCATTAATGGGCTAGGTTCCGCTACAATAAGGCATATATATTATGAACAACAGAGGTCCTTTCTGTTATTCCCATTCATAACAGATGAATAACGCTTGTTCAACATCCTCCCAGCGAGCATAAGAAATATTGCCGGGACAACCGTGGACATCTTCAAGAGAAAACTAGATAATTTTCTCCAAAGAGTGCCGGACCAACCGGGCTGTCGTGGATATGTGGTGGATATGTGGGCCTGCGGGTCGCTGCAAGCAACAGCCTGGTGGACCAATTTTCAAGTCAAGCTTGCCCTCGGGCCGGACTTGGGGAATAGAACTCCCAGAACCCCAGCAAGCAGGTACCAACAGGTCCCAGGACAGAGCCTTGAGGCACACCAATTACAACATTTTCCCACTCTGACTTAACTCCATTTATACTAACTCTGTTTCCTTTGATACAGCCATGCCCTAATCCAACTCAATATAGCACTTCCAATACCATGAGCCTCTATCTATGTAATCAGTCTTTCATGTGGCACTGTATCAAAAGTTTTGCTAAAGTCAAGGTACACAACATCACAGTCCTTACCACTATCAACTACCTCAACTATGCTGGAATAAAATGATAGCAAATTTGTTAAACATGAACGGCCATTTGTAAAACCATGTTGCGAATCATTTATTAATTTATGTTTTTCAAAATGAAGACGAATGATATTTGTAATTATCTATGCATGTAACGTTCCCACAATAGACGTTTGGCTAATTGGCCGATAGTTTGACGCAGGTGATCTATCTCCTTTCGTGAAAATTGGTAAATTCTGCCGTTACCCTCATTCTTATGTTCTTATCTTCTTTTTAACATCGCCTTTGTTATGGCTTCGGCGTACGGTGCGGCCCCCACGGGGCGGTGGTGGTGGCACCCACGGGGCGGTGGTGGCACCCACGGGGCGGTGGTGGTGGCACTTACGGGGCGGCGGTGGTGGCACTTACGGGGCGGCGGTGGTGGCACCCACGGGGCGCTGGTGGCACCCACGGGGCGCTGGTGGCACCCACGGGGCGGTGGTGGCACCCACGGGGCGCTGGTGGCACCCACGGGGCGCTGGTGGCACCCACGGGGCGGTGATGGTGGCACCCACGGGGCGGCGGTGGCACCCTACAATGACGTGCTCAGCTCATTACTATACAGAAGCCCCCTCGAGCTTGGGGCTTCGTGGCCCTCCAACACGCCCACAATACGCTGCCGGGCTTCAGCTTGAGCAGGAGCCGGAGCCTGACACCGTCAGGTATGGCTACACGAAGCCATCTAAGGCTGTGACGCTCACATCTGGCCAAACCCACTTGACGCAACACGAGCCATTCTCACCCATAATAACTGGCGCCTCTAAAGTTAAACTTGACTAGCTCCACAATGAGAAGAGTTGAGCAGCGAGCGGTAACGTTGCCAAGCTCCGGTATAAACTCCACTGAAGGACAGTAAATACAGAGCCTCGGAGCTCAACTTGTAACATTTGCAGTAACTTGCAGTATAGCTAAACTGACCAAAGCTACGAGTACACCACAACACTGTTCATGTACAGGTTAATAAACTATGACGCTGTAACGTGGTTCCCTAGACGAATATGAAGGCTCAGTAACCACCACCACCGTGAAGGCTCTGGCGCGGGTGGTGGCGGCCGTGTGGGCGGGAAGCGGTCAAGGGCACACCCGCATCTTAAAGATGTTCTCAAACCATCAATGACAAACACCACGACATCGCCTCCCTCCTTCACCTTCCCTACTCCACCTCTTACTGATCACCAACTTTTGGATAACATAAGAATTAAGAAAACTGCACAACGACTATGGTCCGTACACGACAGCTCATATCTATAGCCACCCAAAACTCATTCATATATACGTCTATCCTACGCTTGAAACAATTAAAGGATCCTACGTCTACTATATTACACGGTAATTGCTTACACAAATCCACAACCCTCCAACCACCCAGTATTTACCCTGATCTTTCCTAAATCTAAAGTTATCCTGTTTATATTCATTGTTTCGTGTTTTATTTTGTTAATATTTAACACGTTATACAAATCCCCCGTTATGTCCATTCCCCCATTTGTTCGCTGTAGTCATGTCACCCTTAACTCTCCGCCTTTCCAGAGAATGCGAATTTACCTTTTTCAATCTCTCTTCATATGGAAGGTTTCTAATTTGCATTATTAATTTTGTCACCACTAAGTTGGACACGTTCTAGTGAATTTATATCCATTCTATAGTATGGCAACTAAAACTGAACTGCATAATCTAAATGAGGCCTAACAAAAGCAAGATATTGCTGAAGAATAGCACCTGGTGTCTTATTGCAAATGCTTCGCAAAATAAATCCCAATGTCTTATTTGCCTTATTTCGAACATTTATGCATTTGAACAAATCCACAAGGGCCGTGACGAGGGTTCGAACCTACATCCGAGAGGATCCAAGACGCTGCCTTAAACGACTGCGCTACGACTACTAAGGCAGCGTCTGGGATTCTCTCGGATGTAGCTTCGAACCCTCATCACGGCCCTTGTGGATTTGCACATTAGCATCGCGCTATTGTGTTTGTGTGTAATTTATACATTTGTTTTTTGCCTCTTAAATTCTTATTGCAAAAACAACCCTTCCTCGACTCAAGTTCATTCCATCCAGCGGTCAACCCCACAGACGCATTCAATACTTAACATGCTGTTCATTCTAAACAGGAAATTTCTCAACCATAAATTAATATTATAATATATTAGAATATTGTGCACATATAAGCATAGTTTAGGTTAGGTGTTTAGGTTCTGTTGGCGATTATTTGTAGTACGTGGGTGAAGCATTTATAGCGTTGTGGTTCGAACAAAATTCGTCAGTGAAGAACTTGTTCCGGAAGTGCTAATATACTATAATATTAATTTTTATTTTAGATAATGCCCATTTTGAATGAACAGCATGTAAACATTTATGAATGCGTCTGTGGGGTCGACCGCTGGATGTAATGGACTTGAGTCGAGGACGGGTTCAGTTGCGAGTCGTGTGTAAACCGTTTTTCATTCATAAACAGGGGGGTTGGCAGGTACATGGAATCACTTTTGGATCTTCGTTTGGAGGACGGGTTGTGCAAAAAAAATCACATTAACGTGATGTATCAATGAGAAAATCAGGAGGAGCCATGAGAGGATTCAAACCTATGCTTTGAGCACTCCCAGACTACGGTAGAAGCATTACAACTTGGGATTCAGATAAATCCTCTAGAGTACCTGAGGCTTCAACTGCAGCCTACAGACTGTTTTGTAGAAAACCAGTAGTTGAAATTGATATGGGTGTTTCATTAGTAGTGACAAAGAGAATACTTAAACATCTAATGAAAATCTCACTTACCTAACAAATTCACAAAGACCTGAAAGTTGTAGCATTAAACATTATGATAAATATCGTGAGGAGACATTTATATATGGGACTAATAGAACAAGAACCCGGCAATGTGATGTTATAGTGGCCAGAATACGCCTGGGATATAGACGTATCTGGCAGCTTTCTCAGAACCCAAATGTCGAGTACACAATGTGTCAACTTTGTGAAAGAGAAAACATGCACTCTCTTGAACATTATATTGTAGAATGTCCCATATTGACTGACTTTCGCCCTCCTGGGCTGAAGTATGCTGAACTGTAAATACTATATGAATACTGGAACTCTTGATGATATATTGGACTTGAACCCAAGATTGACTATGTAATACATCTGTTATACAAGGTATTGTACCTATACAAAATGTAATAGATCTGTTATACAATACATGTACCTACAACCTGAGCTTGTAAAAGCATCTTAATCACCTTCAGTGATTAAGTGTTTAATATCACACTCGTTTCAATAGGAGCTATCTTACCTTGTCAAAGTAGGAGAGACATGAGTGGGTGTGGGTGGGTGGATGTGGGTGGGGAGGGGCATATGTGTAGGTATATGTATAATGTGTGTGTGTATTTGTCTACAAGGTATGTGGAAGCTGTTCAGAATTGCATTTCACTTTTGTAAACACACATTAATGACACTGTAAAAAGACACCTCAAACACTGTTTATGTAGGACAGACGTAAATCTGTGTATTTAAGTCTGTATGTTAGCTTAGCATTTTAAAAGCACTACAATCACCTTCTGTGGTTGATTGATCAATAAATCCCTGAACTATATGTTTAACAGTTCTCTAACCCTGTCCATGGAGGACAGAAGAAAATGTATAAATGCTAGTTAGCAATGTAAATGTATGGCCACGTCTGTGGTAGAAAATAATAAAACAAACTGCAGCCTAATCAGGGTTTCCCACAATGCCCCCCCCCCCCCCCCACGTGCTCTGGCTCGTAGTCTAGGAATTATACCTCCAACACTTCTCTTCAAATGCACAAAGAAATCCCATTAACGTGATGCACGAGAACATCAGTAAGACTTGGATCCCTTTCTCAATTAGACTTAGCAATTTCAACACCATCCAGCTGATATCATGTACACAGGATTTACGTAGCATGAAACAAAACAAGGAATCAATAAAAAATAGACGAAATGTGAAATGGAAGTAATAAACAGTTTTAGATGTGTGTGCAGGTATATAATGAATAGGTAAAGGAACCGAGACAAATACCTAATGCCATCCCACATGCGAGAGGGAGGGAGGGAGGGAGGGAGTGGGAGAAGAGGGAGAGGGAAGAGAGAGAGGAGGGAAGAGAGAGAGGAGGGAAGAGAGAGAGGAGGAAAGATAAAGAGAGAGAAGGGGAGGCAATGTGTGAAATCCGAGTACCGAGCTATTCTCAATTCGGGACAGCTTCCAGATATAGAAGAAAATGCAGATTAGAACCCGTGAAGAACAGGAATGCCATAGACACAATCAGAGAACACTGTATAAACATCAGAGGTCCCCGGTTGTTCAACATCCTCCCAGCGAGTATAAGAAATATTGCCGGAACAACCGTGGACATCTTCAAGAGAAAACTAGACTGTTTTCTTCAAGAAGTGAAAAAGTGATATTCACCACCGGGCTGTGGTGGATATGTGGGCCGCTTCAAGCAACAGCCTGGTGGACCAAACTCTCACAAGTCAAGCCTGGCCTCGGGCCGGGCTTGGGGAGTAGAACAACTCCCAGATCCCCAACAACCAGGTATCAAGCAGGCACCAGTAATTTAACGTATTAACATTGCTGTGGGGTCCCTGGATTTGAACGTTCTCATAATCCATCCTATCATTTTCCTGGCCGCCACTATATTTGTTGGGTTGTTCACTAAACGTCATTCATCATCATTCATCACGTCAGACATCATTCCCAGGACCTTTACATATTATTTTCCTTGTATGAGTAGGTATGATTGTGTCATGTACCCTGTGTTTCGCTTAAGTTAATCGTTTCTCCCATATTTAGGTACCTGGATGTTATCACTGTTAAACATCATGTTATTTTCAGTTGCCCAATCGAAGACTTTATTAATATCTGCCTGCAGCTTTCCAGTGTCTTCTACACAGGAAATTTGCAGGCTGATTTTTGTGTCTGCAAAGGATGACACGAAGCTGTGACTAGTATTTCTGTCTATCCGAGATAAGAATGAGAAATAGCAGCGGTGCAAGGACTGTGTCCTGGAGTAGAGAGAAGTGGTGCAAGGACTGTGTCCTGGAGTAGAGAGAAGTGGTGCAAGGACTGTGTCCTGGAGTAGAGAGAAGTGGTGCAAGGACTGTGTCCTGGAGTAGAGAGAAGTGGTGCAAGGATTGTGTCCTGGAGTAGAGAGAAGTGGTGCAAGGACTGTGTCCTGGAGTAGAGAGAAGTGGTGCAAGGATTGTGTCCTGGAGTAGAGAGAAGTGGTGCAAGGACTGTGTCCTGGAGTAGAGAGAAGTGGTGCAAGGACTGTGTCCTGGAGTAGAGAGAAGTGGTGCAAGGACTGTGTCCTGGAGTAGAGAGAAGTAGTGCAAGGACTGTGTCCTGGGGTAGAGAGAAGTGGTGCAAGGACTGTGTCCTGGAGTAGAGAGAAGTAGTGCAAGGACTGTGTCCTGGGGTAGAGAGAAGTGGTGCAAGGACTGTGTCCTGGGGTAGAGAGAAGTGGTGCAAGGACTGTGTCCTGGGGTAGAGAGAAGTGGTGCAAGGACTGTGCCCTGGGGTACACAGCTTTTCACTGCACTTGGGCTTGATCATATTTGATTAACCGTCACTCTCTGCATTCTGTTTGACATAAGTTGAAAATCCCCCCCCCCCCCCCCCCGACTTTACCCGTTATTCCTATTGACCTCATCATGTGTGTTATCACTCCGTGGTCACATTTGTCGAATGCCTTTGCAAAGTCTGTGTATACAACATATGAATTTTGTTTTTCTTCTAAATCATCTGTGATTTTTTCATAGTGGTTGAGTAAATGTGACGAACAGGATCTCCCCGCTCTAAATACATGTTGTCCTGGGTTGTGTATTTTCCATAAAAGCAGAAATTTGATTCCTAATCACTCTTTCATAAACCTTTATTGTGTGTGATGTTAGTGCAACTGGTCTATAATTTTTTGCTAAAGCTTTACTACCCCCTTTGTGCAGAGGAGCTATATCTGCTGATTTAAGTGCAGCTGGTGTCTGCCCTGTAACCAGGCTTTTTCTCCATATTACGCTGAGCGCTCGCGCTACTGGTACTTTACATTTCTTTATGAATATTAATTGAATCCCACCAGTCAGGACCAGGGGCTGAGTGCATGGGCATGTTGTCAATTTCTCTTTCAAAGTCTTCTGAGTTTGTCTTAATATCCGTTATATTATCTGCAGCTTGGATGTCATTCATAAAGAGGCTGTCTGGATCTTCAACTTTCATGTTGTTTATTGGTGTGCTAAACATGGCCTCATACTGGCTTCTTAGATTTTCACTAATTTTTTTTGTTGTCCTCTGTGTACGTACCTTCAGTTGTAATTAAAGGTCCAATACTGGTGGGGGTTTTGATTTTAACCTAACCTATGCCTGAATATACACAATATGCTAATATATAATAATATTAATTTATATTTGAGAAAAATCCTATTTTGAATGAACAGTATGTTAAAACTGACGAATGCGTCTTTGGGGTCGACCGCTGGATGGATTGGACTTGGTGTGAGGACGGGTTGACAAACAGTAAATACACCAAGCCTGGTGCACCAGCACAAGAGAGTGAGCGAGCAGGCAAACATACGGCTCACTACACCAACGTGAACACCAACAGGTAAACATCCCACATACACGCTAACACAATCGTGGCCCGACTTGTTACACATACAAATAAATTATACAACACTTAAAAGCTGAACTATCACCACCCTCCGTCACGTGACGACAAATCCTCCCCCACACCACCACATTGTGTGTCCTACAGTGATCTTAGAGCTTCCCAGACGCGGGTTCAACAGTTACGCCATAGGAGAGGGGAATAACCCCCCCCCCCCCTCGAGAATCTTAAAGGTGCGTTACGGCTGTAATTCCCGGAGTGTTTCATGCCACTTCAGTCAGCGCCAACAGCTCCGGGTGAAGCACCTGAACACTGCACAGTTCCCGTGATTACAAGCACTATACCCTGATGCGTTCTGCAGCATTGCTTAGGCCTACACATCAATTTGACCAAATATAAAACACTAATCTAGTGTAATATTTAACTACAAATTGAATTGCAGTGCTGTTTACAATTTAAAAATGATTGACATACCGAACCAGGTATCGTGAAGGTAATTACCAGGAGAAAAGGTCAGCAGCAGTAGCAGCATCTGTGAATGAGGTCGGTGCCGGAGACGGCCCGGGCACGCCTGAGACGCCCCGGGCACGCCTGAGACGGCCCGGGCACCCCTGAGACGGCCCGGGAACCCCTGAGACGCCCCGGGCAACCCTGAGACGGCCCGGGCAACCCTGAGACGGCCCGGGCACCCCTGAGACGGCCCGGGAACCCCTGAGACGCCCCGGGCAACCCTGAGACGGCCCGGGCAACCCTGAGACGGCCCGGGCACGCCTGAGACGGCCCGGGCACGCCTGAGACGGCTCGGGCACCCCTGAGACGGCCCGGGCACGCCTGAGACGGCCCGGGCTGAGAGCCTTGTGCCTGGCCTCATGACTATACTCCCTCCCAGGAAACAAGAGGCTCTCACTACCAAGTGGTCGTCCTGCAGCAGCAGACTGAACCATCCAGTTGGAAACTGGACAAAAAGGATCTCTGAAGATTCACAGAATGGTACATACAGGTGAAAAACCTCACGAATGTCCCGAGTGTGGAAAACGTTTTTATAAATCAACTGTAGGCATTTTATCAACTGTGCCTACTCTCAAGCTAAACGAAATTTCTTTCATCCTAAACCTGCTTCCAACACTAGTAGCACTGTACTATGCCTTCCCTTCATATCTGAACTCAAAACTTTTACCAATACCTTTCGTCCTCTTGACATTAAACTCGCCTTTCGACAAACTAACACACTTCGTAGTAATCTAGTTCACACTGCTCCTCCTGCTTCTAATGCTGCTGGTGTCTGCTCTATTTCCTGTTCATCTTGTCCTCTCCAATACTTTGGCGAAACTGGCCGTACACTGAATGACAGACTTAAGGAACACAAGAGAAGTGTTAAGTCTGCAGACACTAACAATGCTCTCTTCTGCCATGTGAGGGTTTCTAATCATCCCATTGATTGGTCTTCCTCCAAAATAATCTTTCCTGCCTCTACTCTACACAGACGCCGTCTTGTAGAATCGGCTCTTATACACAAAGTACCCAACATGAACTTGAGTCCTGGCTTTGTTGCTGTGGACTCTTCCCTTTCACAGTATATACTTAAATGCTCTAATCTTTCTAACAAACGTGACTTAAATTAACATAAGCTTACCCCTTCCATTTATCTTTCTTTTTCTCTTTCCATTTCTTTCTCTCTTCTCCATTTTTCTGTGCATTGTCTTCTCCTACGCTCCCTTGCTATCCTCTTCTTTTTCCTATTACTTCCCCTTCGGTGGTTATAATAGGAGCTGCCTAGTATGGGCCAATAGGCCTTCTGCAGTTCTCATTATTACTACTATCCCCTACACCTTACTTTCCTCCTCAGCTCTCTCTTGCCTATTTATTGCCTGTCCCTACCTGTCCTCATCCACGGGAGACGCAGGGTGCAGTCGCACCTCCACAGATCTCCAGTATCATCTATTGATACTGGAAATGGCTCAAAAGGGCCACCACTTATGGGCTATTCATGCCCAAGCCACCTTTTGGGTGGCTTAATCTTCTCTCTCTCTCTCTCTCTCTCCGTCCTCATCACAATCGACTTGAGAATGGTCCAGGACGGACCGAAACGTCGTCGTTCCCTTCTCTAGTGTGTGGTCTGGTCAACATACTTCAGCCACGTTATTGTGACTCATCCCCTGCATCCAGTTGCAACCTTACGGTAGTTTTCTCTTCAATCTCTTCGTAACGAAGAATTTTCTAATTTGTGTTTTCACAAGCATTAAATAACGATTATTATTATATTCATTACATGTGAGCAGTTGGAGTTTGTTATTGGCGTGAGTGTGTCGTCGTATTATCACCCCGTGATAATGATATATGCCCAGTATATGGTGTAAATTATGGCCACAGAAAATTAAGCTGACTACTTTAATATCACGTAAAACAATTATCTATGTAAAAGCCGTAACGAATAGATATATCCATCCATAATATAATGACTTGTATAGGACTGTTCAACTAAGGTGAGATTACAATAACTTCTAGTATACAAGCGAACAAAAAACACGAGGCCATGAGAGCCAAAGTCTTCTGAGAAGTGTTTAACAAAGAGTGCAGCGGACTCCAAGAAACCGGAAAACCTCCCGTGGTGGCGTGGACGACTTCCCGCCAAAACTACGCCTCCTGCGGCGCCTTAGTTTATATTGCATTGTTGCCAAGAAGTTAGACTTTAACGTGCAAGATACTTATGGCAGGGGGGGGGGTAAAAAAACCTAACGACACACTATATAATACAACCAATCCATGCGTCTGAAAACTTGTTTGTTTATAACTGGTTTCGCGAGGAGTTCTTGCCAAGGTCGGCCTCGGGCCAAGCTGGCCAGGGTTACTATGCTCGCCTCACTATGGTAATTTATGACACCAGTTACTGCTCTTACTGCTACTGTACCTTCTCAATAGTCCCAACATTACCAGCCCAGTGACACTGCACACCTCACCATGTGCTTCCTGCTGTCTCCACATTTGTTGCCTAATGTATGACAAGTGTACACGAGGTCAGTGGTATCAGAACCCCTGCAGCTATGCCACTATTAAAGCACAATAAATGACGCACATCGTACATTACACAATATATCAACCTTGCCCACTGAGGCTATGACTAAGCGTCCCATGCTGCTTGTCACTTCCAGCAATTGGCGTTTAAATGTCAGTCGGAAGTGGAGTGTGGTGGTCGGGAGTGGAGTGTGGTGGTCGTCGGGAGTGGAGTGTGGTGGTCGGGAGTGGAGTGTGGTGGTCGTCGGGAGTGGAGTGTGGTGGTCGGGAGTGGAGTGTGGTGGTCGGGAGTGGAGTGTGGTCGTCGGGAGTGGAGTGTGGTCGTCGGGAGTGGAGTGTGGTGGTCTTGCCACACCCCCTCCCGCTCCCATCTACTCATGCCTGATCTACCTGAGTGTGTTGGCTGCCTGCTATTGGTTCCGGGGGATCAACGTCCCCGCGGCCCGATCTCCGACCAGGCCTCCTGGTTGGTCGTCTGGTCGACCAGGCACTTGGACGCGGCTGCTCGCAACCTGACGTATGAGTCGCAACCTGACGTATGAGTCACAGCCTAGTTGATCAGGTATCCTGGAGGTATTTGTCAAGTTCTCTCTCTTGATCACCGTCAGACGTGGGCCAGTTATGCGCCTTATGTGTAGCGGGAGTGTTGAAAAGTGTTGGGCCCTTGATGATAAGAGTTCTCCCTCGGCGTGCCTACTGCACCTCTGCTTTTCAAACATTTGTTAGTTGTATTCACAATTCTAAGTTCAACTCAGCCGGTCTCAGAACAAAGACGCCCACCTCCATTTCCTGCCCCAAGTATTCCGCCTTTATCAACTAAATGTATGACACAGCATAAGCGATAACGTTGAAATGTGTTTACAAATAACGAAGCACATTTCAGAGGTGCTTCACTGTGTGTGTAATGTTCGAGCTGCATCCCAACATGTTCCATCCCCCGGACTGGAGCACATGTAATTACCAACGGAACCAAAATACCAAACACAGGCTTAACTCGCCAACCAGACCTCCTGGTTGCTGGACTAATCAGCCTGGTTCACCAGTCCAGGACCAGAAGGCCTGGTCGACGACCGGGCCGGGAGCAGGTATCGAGCAGAACGCTAGGCCCCGTAACTATCTCAAGGTAACCTCAAGGTTACACAAAATCGTAATACGTAATGTTAGTTTGAAGTTGAGATAATACACTTTTATTACACCACACACAGACAGACAGACAAGCTTTATTCCTAACAAATTATAGAAATCTGTAAAAATTCTGGCTGGAATGAACGATGTAAACCATCTTCTGTTTTAAGGCAAAAATTGTAAAACATTTAGCTTACCATTTGAGTGGTCAAAGAACTCCCATTAACGAGATGCATCAATGACAATATCAGTCGGAGTCATGAGGAGGATTCGAACGTGCACACTGGGTATTCCCAAGCACACGTCTTGTACCACTTAACCATGACATGCTCAAAAGAAATGAATCCTGATTCAACTTAAGCCTCTTTTGAGCATATCGTGGTTAAGTGGTCTAATGCGTGTGCTTGGAGGGGCACCCGGTATGCAGGTTCGAATCCTTCTAATGGCTCCTGCTGATTTCCTCAACTGGAGGTGTGAGATATATAATATTGGGTAAGCGGTGTAGTAACAGCAGCAACAGTAGCCACCGAGGACAGGTCAGGCTATCTTGAGGTTATCTTGAGATGATTTCGGGACTTTTTAGTGTCCCCGCGGCCCGGTCCTCGAACAGGCCTCCACCCCCAGGAAGCAGCCCGTGACAGCTGACTAACACCCAGGTACCTATTTTGCTGCTAGGTAACAGGGGCATAGGGTGAAAGAAACTCTGCCCATTGTTTCTCGCCGGCGCCTGGGATCGAACCCAGGACCACAGGATCACAAGTCCAGCGTGCTGTCCGCTCGGCCGACCGGCTCCCACACAGCTGGACACAGCTCTCACACTCGTGCCACAGAGCGGGTAATACTTCCTCCCAATATTATCCAAATTATCAAGTAACTCGTGCAGTGACACGACCACGGCTGGGGCGGGTGACACGACCACGGCTGGGGCGGGTGACACGACCACGGCTGGGGCGGGTGACACGACCACGGCTGGGGCGGGTGACACGACCACGGCTGGGGCGGGTGACACGACCACGGCTGGGGCGGGTGACACGACCACGGCTGGGGCGGGTGTGGAGACAGTGCTTCATGCCAGACTTGTGTGGGTGTCAACATGAAGGTGTCAAGCGGGTGTTGTTGCAGCGTTGAGTGACAGGTGGTGCCACACAACACCAATGACGTGTGTCAACACCATCTCCGCGCGACAACCAACAACCCAACATGACAGTTCATGACTGACATGTGTGATGCTGCTGCTCCTAGGAGCTAGTGACGGCCGTGCCACCTAGTGGCACGAATCCTTCCTTCGAATCCTTCTAATGGCTCCTGCTGATTTTCTTAACTGGAGGTGTGAGATATATAATATTTGGTAAGCGCCTATTGGCATTGTATTGGCCTAACGTACATGAGGGTGTGTACACATCACCCCCCCCCCCCACACACACACACATGACGTGTACACAACAGGTCATAATCCTACCGTTATCCAAGGATCCGAACTAATCTGGTGACCTTACGGCTGCTGCCTCTCTCTCTACATGGCGACAATTACCACAACAAACCAATACCATCAAAACAATTAGCATACTTAAATATTATCAAGTATGTTTTTTTTCTATTAAATCGAAATAACTGTTCTTCGTTAACTTGGAGCACAACATGCACAAAAACACCAGAGGTTTAATACACAAAGCTAATATCATTTGTGCCCATAACTGCGCACAAGTTAATACTCTTACACACTACTAACACCATTAACCTACTCAAGTCTGAGATCGTCGAGAGGTGAGCTTTTGGCTCTTACAAATCCTATTAGTTCAACACACTGCTTACAACGCCACGACTTGCTCAGTCCTCCTTACTGGTATGGCTTCCGTAGTAGTGAATACCACCACCACTACACCATACCTGCAGAGCCTTCTGGGAGCTCTTCCACTCCCCTCCACCTGACACACCCGTCCACACAGTCCTTGTGCAAAGTGTGGACGTACCACGTCCACATAAAAGTTTCTAATTCCATGAGTTAACTTTATCATCCTTCTCTATATATAATCAAGTGAGTTTATATCCATTCTATAGTATGGAGTTTTCTCCATAGTATGGAAAGATAGTTTACTTCAAGGAGTGCCGGATCAACCAGGCTGTGGTGGTTATGTGCCCCTCCGGGCCGCATATGTCATGACATGTGATAGTTGTATTCTTCAAGTCACTTGTGTTGTCCCGTCTTGAGTACTGCTCAGTACTCACTTTCCCCTTCAGAGCTGGAGAGATTGCTGAAATAGAGCGAATACGGCATACATAAACGCGATAAAGCACCTAAATTATTGGGATCGTCTCAAAGCTCTCCAAATGTACTCACCAGAAAGAAGACGAGAGATACCAAATAATATACACCTGGAAGATACTGGAGGGTCAGGTACCAAATCTACACAGTAAAATAACAACGTACTGGAGTGAACGATATGGAAGAAAATGCAGAATAGAACCAGTGAAGAACAGAGGTGCCATAGGCACAATCAGAGAACACTGTATAAACATCAGAGGTCCGCGGTTGTTCAACGTCCTCCCAGCCAGCATAAGAAATATTGCCGGAACATCCGTGGACATCTTCAAGAGGAAACTAGATTGTTTCTAGTTTCTTAGTTTGTGATTGGACCAAAAGTTGGTCTGGCACAAGGAGTGCCGGACCAACCGGGCTGTGGTGGGTATGTGGGCCTGCGGGCCACTCCAAGCAACAGCCTGGTGGACCAAACTCTCACAAGTGAAGCCTGGCCTCGGGCCGGGCTTGGGGAGTAGAAGAACTCCCAGACCCCCATCAACCAGGTATCAACCAGACCACGTGTCGTACCCCAACATGCTCTCAGACCACCATGATCTTAGACCGTGTGCGCGCTAAACCATGATATGACCCCAGACCACGTGTCGTACTGTACCATGATGATAATGCCAAACCCCTTGTTCCTGTATCACGTTATCATCCTCCTGGGCTTAGCGTCCCCACGGCCCGGTCCTCGACCAGGCCTCCTTTTTGTTACACCCCCAGGAAGCAGCCCGTAGCAGCTGTCTAACTCCCAGGTATCTATTTACTGCTACGTGAACAGGGGCATCGGGTGAAAGAAACAGCCCATTTGTTTCCGCCTCCACCGGGGATCGAACCCGGAACCTTAGGACAACGAATCCTTAGTGCTGTCCACTCAGCTGTCAAGCGCCCATATCCTGCTAGGTAGCCTGTCAGGCTACCTAGCAGGATAGTCAGTTTCCAGGTCTTCGTGCTCTCCAAGCGGGCTGATTGGTGATAACTTGCTCCGTCAGGCTGTTGTGAGGCGTCGTGTGTTGAGCGCTAAACCAGTTTCATCTAGCGTGTTGCCTGGAGAGCGCGTGTTGCGTATGCAAGCCGCGTGCTGCCTATGTAAATGTTGTGATGGGAACACAAGAACTGAAGACGGGCAGGTGTTGGGGGCGGGAGCTCCTCCTCCTCCTCCATGTGACAATGTAGCGCCTCTGACACCTGTATGTAACACCTTCATGTGACACTAACACCTGCCCAACACCTGGCAAGAGTACTCGACCCACCTCTCTCCCCCTCTCTCCATGTTCGGCGCATCTGTTCATGTACCTGACCGCGTGCAGTACTCTCAGTACAGTTACATCTCCCCTCATGTGCCAGGCAAGTCCACTACGGGCTCACCATGACACGTGCTACTGTGGACTTTTTGTTCCCAGTAGCTGAATCTAAAACAACAATAACAACTCTTCTCAGTGGTGTGTGGTGGTGGGAGCCGCGGACACAACACACACGCGGCTGCCAGCAAGCAATCCTCCCCAGCGTAGCTACATGCAATATATGACTGCCCACTCTGCTATGTCAACATGTAACACGAATTGCATAGGTTCAAGTCAAAGAAAAATATTTGTAAGCGCAGGACTACGTTAATGTGTTTGCTGGCTCCTGTGTACAGCCCAACCCGTCCTCGACTCAAGTCTATTACATCCAGTGGTCGACCCCCACAGACGCATTCATAAATGTTTACATGCTGCTCATTCAAAACGGGAATATTCTCAAATATAAATTAATATTATAATATTTTAGCATATTGTGCATATAAAGGCATAGGTTAGGTGTTTAGGTTCTGTTGGCGATTATTTGTATTGTTAATACGTGGATGACGCATTTACAGCGTTGTGGTTCGAACAAAATTCGTCAGTGAAGTACTTGTTCCGGAAGTGTTCGAACGTCATCAGTTGTGAGTCGTGTGTAAACTGTTATTCATTCATAAACAGAAGGTTAGGAGGCTGGATTAACGAGCTTGGATCTTTGTATGGGAGAACGGGTTGTCTCGAGGTATAGTTTCGAACAGAGAGAGCGAGAATAGCAGTAACAAAGACGGTCGCCTTGAGCTACCGTTGAGTATTTAGATAGGTGGTGGACCACCTGGCCCAGGTGAGAGGGGTGAGGCGAGGCCCCGGGGCCGGTGTGTGTGCTGACGACACCACCAGTGTCGCAACACACTGTGACTGGACTACACCACAACCTACACTCTCTACCCTACTGGCTCGCATCCCTCTCAAACTTCTTCCACTCTATCCTTCAGTGCTGAGCATAAGAAATATTGCCGGAACAACCGTAGACATCTTCAAACTAGACTGTTTCCTCCAAGGAGTGCCGGACCAACTGGGCTGTGGTGGGTATGTGGGTCTGCGGGCCGCTCCAAGCAACAGCCTGGTGGACCAAACTCTCACAAGTCAAGCCTGGCCTCGGGCCGGGCTTGGGGAGTAGAACAACTCCAAAACCCCATCAAGCAGGCTAAGCTAATTTACACACCAGCAAACATGCCTCAAATGATAAGGTGACTAGTAAAAATGGTGGCAGCGACGCTTGATCTATCTTGTTATCTTGAGATGATTTCGGGGCTTAGCGTCCCCGCGGCCCGGTCCTCGACCAGGCCTCCTTTTCGTTACACACTCACAGGAAGCGGCCCGTAGCAGCTGTCTAACGCCCAGGTACCTATTTACTGTTAGGTGAACAAAGGCATCAGGGTGAAAGAAACTGTGCCTATATGTTTCCGCCTCCGCCTATGATCGAACCCGGAACCTTAGGACAACGAATCCCGAGCGCTGTCCACTCAGCCGTCAGGCCCCAATGGTAACATTCGTGGTGCTCAATTATGGCCACACTCACAGCTAAACAAAGTCAACAAATTCCCTCCTGGAGACGTTGGTGACGGTCCGTCAAATTACCACAAGCTTCACAAAGCTTCAGAAAGCTATGTTAGTAATGAATAAATATGATAGGTTAGGTTAGGTCAGCCTAACCTAACATATCATATTTATTCATTACTAACGTATTGCCAGGAAGCTTTGTGAAGCTTGTGGTAATTAGACGGACCCGTTGGTGACAAACAACGCCTTGAGGAGTGCGCGTTAACGAACACTGTAAACCTTACCAACTAGTCTTATTTATATACAAATGTAAAGACAGTTAATGGGGGTTAATGCTGTTTCTGGTTAACAAAATATACATTAATATAAACATTAATATTAACATTAATATAAATATTAATATTTGTCGACAGCAGGCAAACGTTGAAGGGTGTCCCGGATGAGCACATCTTACGACACAATGTTATGATATATTTGTAAACACATATGCCCCCCCCCCCCCTCCACGTGTATCTACACATTGTACAATATGGAGGAATGTACAATGTGCTCGTACCACACCACATACCCAACATATAATATATTTAAGAAAAACAAACTTTACAGTCACTCCTACAACATGGTGAGTCACAGTGTATGAGAATACAGTCACTCCTACAACATGGTGAGTCACAGTGTGTGAGAATACAGTCACTCCTACAACATGGTGAGTCACAGTGTGAGAGAATACAGTCACTCCTACAACATGGTGAGTCACAGTGTGAGAGAATACAGTCACTCCTACAACATGGTGAGTCACAGTGTGAGAGAATACAGTCACTCCTACAACATGGTGAGTCACAGTGTGAGAGAATACAGTCACTCCTACAACATGGTGAGTCACAGTGTGAGAGAATACAGTCACTCCTACAACATGGTGAGTCACAGTGTGAGAGAATACAGTCACTCCTACAACATGGTGAGTCACAGTGAGAGAGAATACAGTCACTCCTACAACATGATGAGTCACAGTGAGAGAGAATACAGTCACTCCTACAACATGGTGAGTCACAGTGTGAGAGAATACAGTCACTCCTACAACATGGTGAGTCACAGTGTGTGAGAATACAGTCACTCCTAAAACATGGTGAGTCACAGTGTGTGAGAATACAGTCACTCCTACAACATGGTGAGTCAGTGTGAGAGAATACAGTCACTCCTACAACATGATGAGTCACAGTGTGAGAGAATACAGTCACTCCTACAACATGGTGAGTCACAGTGTGTGAGAATACAGTCACTCCTACAACATGGTGAGTCAGTGTGAGAGAATACAGTCACTCCTACAACATGGTGAGTCACAGTGTGAGAGAATACAGTCACTCCTACAACATGGTGAGTCACAGTGTGTGAGAATACAGTCACTCCTACAACATGGTGAGTCACAGTGTATGAGAATAAAGTCACTCCTACAACATGGTGAGTCACAGTGTATGAGAATACAGTCACTCCTACAACATGGTGAGTCACAGTGTGGTGCTCGCAAATTTAGGATAAACTGTTAGGATGTCATCCAGTACACCAGTCAATGAAATAGTTACACAGTTGGTGGTACAATAGGCCAGGAGGTCTAAAATATGTTAGTTTCACATTCAACAATATAGTGTTCTAGTGAATGCATTAATGGTTTGTCACGGAGTTTACAAGCTTAATAATCTGGTAGTGGCTCAGCCTCACTAGCCTGCCAGATGGGCCTATAGCCAAGGCGAATTCCCATAATGACTACATCACATTGCCTGGTCCGGTTACTGTGCTGACCATACAAATACCTTTTATTACAAAAGTTGTCATAGCTTTCAATACTGCAGCTGTCAGGTCTTTCTGCATTTCTTAGTTCTTAGAACTCTGGTGTAATTTCTATAATTTGTATGTTTCTAATAATTGCATTAGACAATCTGAAGTCATAATTAGTGTTTTCTTTCCTGCAAGCTTCATTGGCCTGACAGCCTGGGTGGACAGCGCTTCGGAGTCGTAGTCCTGAGCTTCCGGGTTCTATCCCCGGTGGAAGCAGAGACAAATGGGCAAAATGTTTCTTTCACCCTATGCCCCTCTTACCTAGCAGTAAAATAGGTACCTGGGTGTTAGTCAGCTGTCACGGGCTGCTTCCTGGGGGTGGAGGCCTGGTCGAGGACCGGGCCGCGGGGACACTAAAGACCCGAAATCATCTCAAGATAACCAAGTACCGTGGGGGACTGAGCTCTTAACGGATGATGGACCGGATTTTATTTTGTTGACTATTACACATTGGGTTCTATTAGTCAGGAAATTGTAGATCCATCTGCCTATTTTTCCGGTAATTCATTTTGAACGCATTTTGTGTGCAATAACACCATGGTCACATTTGTTGAAGGATTTTGCGAAATCTGTGTAAATTACATCAGCGTTTTGTTTGTCTTCCGTGGCATCTAATGCCAGGTTATAGTGGTCCAGCAACTGTGATAGGCAAGAGCGCCCTGTTCTGAAACCATGTTGTCCGGGGTTATGGAGATGCTGTGATTCCAACCCGTCCTCTTAAAAATAACGTCACTTTTGGCTCGTATGCGCACTATGGCCAAATTTGGACGTAATTTGAAATGAAATCGACTCACAAAAGTGACGCACTGTTCCGTTTTCTGTTTGAGTCGTCCGGCTTACTCGGCAAGCTTAGAAAAGGAAACTTTCCATTAACGTTTTTCATAACGTTTTGAAACTTTATTAGTATGTCAGGGATAACGCCAGTATCTAGGGTTTGTCTCCACAGAATGTGAAGGGCGTGAGATAGTTTTTTTTTTTTTTTTTTTTTTTACAGTTCTTGATGAATATGGAAGTTCCAAGACTCAGGGCCTGGTGCAGAGTGCATATATGGCATACTGTCTATGGCTTCTTCAAAGTCCAGTGGGGATAGGGTGACATCTGATATAGGAAGGAAAGGGGAGCGGAAGAAGGGAGAGGCGAGATGATATTTCATTGTGTCGGGGGACAGGCAGTCAGTGTATATATACATGTTAGGCTTATAACGAGGCCCCCCCCCCTCTCCAGGGTTTACTGACCCCGCCCAGGGAGCAACCCCACAACAAGCTGACTACTACTAACTACTTAGCTACCCGAGTACCTACTTACTGCTAGGTGAACACGAGCATTAGGTGATAGAACTGTGCCCAACCATTTCTGTCCCGTCTGGGATTCAAACATGGAATTCTGGATTGCGGATCGACAACGAACCCGACAATACTACCGGGACACATATATAAATCAATAAATAATAATAATAAAACAAATAGCCTTAAACAGAACAACATGTGTGGAAGCATCCGAGTGTACTCACCTAATAGAACCTAACTCACCTAATAGTCTCCCTCAGTGTGTGTGTATATAAATATATAAATATAAATAAATACATATATATATATATATATATATATATATATATATATATATGCAAACAAGCCTGAATGGTCCCCAGGACTATATACAACTGGGGTGTGAGTTTTCAGTTATATATATATATATATATATATATATATATATATATATATATATATATATATATATATATATATGAGTGCTACATAGGATTCATTCATAGACATCCATATGTGCTGAAACACATGTGAAGACCCTCTTACACACCTGCCTGCTTTCATAACTCTCACTGTATTTCCCACTTCTAAAGTTCCCTTCGTCTATGCCTCTCCGTCCTCTTTACTATAAAAAAAAACCTCCCGGGACTCTCTGCTAAGGTACTCTCCCTGACTGTGGTAAGGAAGACGGAGGGAGAGAACAAAGAATGATAAGGGGGAAGGGAGAGAAGAAACGGTAGGGAGGAGGAGGAAGACGAGCATAGCTGAGAAGGGAGGCGAGGAGTGACCAACAAGGAGGAAGAGTAATATGACGGTAAAGGGAGAGAGGCCGTGGGAAGGAATGTGAGAGGGGGGGAGTGAGAGAGAGGAAGAGCAGCGGAGGAGGGGGGGGTTAAGTGTCATCATGGGGAGGGGGGGGGGCGGGAGTAGCACCAGAATAAGGTAGGCTTAAGGGCGAGGGGAGCAGGCACAAGTTGGGGTGAAGGAGTAGTGGGTGATGGGGAGGGAGGAGCGGGGGGGGGGGAGTGGGGGGGGAGTGGGGGGGAGTGGGGGGAGTGGGGGGAGTGGGGGGGGGGGTAGGGTTGCCCCAGGGGAGAGGCAGCCAGCGGCCTCGCTCACGGGGTGAATGGACGCACGGACAAACGGACACCAGGGATGGGGGGAGGGGGGGGGGGGTTGGAGGGACCACAATGAAGAGGGAGGAGGGAACAGAATGAAGAGGGAGGGAAGAATGAAGAAGTACCAGAATCAAGAGGAAGTGAAGGAGGGAACAGAATGAAGAGGGGAAGATGGAACACAATGAAGAAGTGCAAGGGTATTTAAAAAAAAACTGGCAAGAAATGAAAGGATGAAGCTAAATAGTTGGAAAAAAAGGGGATAGAGGAAGGGGGAGGAGAGGTAAGGGGGGAAAGGTAAGGGGGGGAGGTAAGGGGGGAAAGGTAAGGGGGGGGAGGTAAGGGGGGAAAGGTAAGGGGGGGAGGTAAGGGGGGAAAGGTAAGGGGGAGAGGTGAGGGGGAACAAGGGGACAAACACAAACAAACAAGAACACCAGCATACATGTTCACAAACAACTAACAACGTTGATATTACCAACAGGTGCAACAAATGTCTATACAAGTAGGGGGCCCAAGAGTCGGCTCCCGGCCGCCGCCGCGCTCCGGGGGTAAGACCGGCCACATAGCCTCCCAGTGTGTGCGCGCGCGCGCGCGCGCGTGCTCATGTGATTCACCCCAGTGAGTCACACCCCCCCCCCCCCCCCCACCAGCCCACCATCATTACTACTACTACTACCTTTACTCAAGGTCATCCTCACTAGCCTTTCTCAATACTCTTCTTCATCACTATCACCACCCCACACTGTTCACCATCCTCTAGGACTATCACTCTCCATACCCCACACTGTTCACCATCCTCTAGGACTATCACTCTCCATACCCCACACTGTTCACCATCCTCTAGGACTATCACTCTCCATACCCCACACTGTTCACCATCCTCTAGGACTATCACTCTCCACACCCCACACTGTTCACCATCCTCTAGGACTATCACTCTCCATACCCCACACTGTTCACCATCCTCTAGGACTATCACTCTCCATACCCCACACTGTTCACCATCCTCTAGGACTATCACTCTCCATACCCCACACTGTTCACCATCCTCTAGGACTATCACTCTCCATACCCCACACTGTTCACCATCCTCTAGGACTATCACTCTCCATACCCCACACTGTTCACCATCCTCTAGGACTATCACTCTCTATACCCCACACTGTTCACCATCCTCACGGACTATCACTACTAGCACCCACAATCTCCAACATTTCCGCCATTCACACGCCACTATCTCCGCCAACATCGTCACTATTCACACCCGCTAAAGTTGTTGTACATCAACCAATCTTCACTCAAACCAAAACCAAAGAAAAACTAATCCAAACCAAGGAAAATTGGGGTGTAATTCCCTGCAGGGGCTTCGCTTGGTCAGGTGCGTGCGTGCGTGCGTGCGTGCGTGCGTGCGTGCGTTCGTTCGTCGTTCGTTCGTTCGTTCGTTCGTTCGTTCGTTCGTTCGTTCGTTCGTTCGTTCGTTCGTTCGTTCGTTCGTTCGTTCGTTCGTTCGTTCGTTCGTGTGCGCGCTCGCTCGCTCGCTCTCTCTCTCTCTCTCTCTCTCTCTCTCTCTCTCTCTCTCTCTCTCTCTCTCTCTCTCTGAAGAGCAGAGGTGCAACAGGTACTCTGAGAGAGAACTATCAACATCAGAGGCCCGAGACTGTTCAACACGCTTCCACTACACATAAGGGACATAACTGGCCGACCCCTCACAGTGTTCAAGAGAGAACTATCAACATCAGAGGCCCGAGACTGTTCAACACGCTTCCACTACACATAAGGGACATAACTGGCCGACCCCTCACAGTGTTCAAGAGAGAACTATCAACATCAGAGGCCCGAGACTTCAACACGCTTCCACTACACATAAGGGACATAACTGGCCGACCCCTCACAGTGTTCAAGAGAGAACTATCAACATCAGAGGCCCGAGACTGTTCAACACGCTTCCACTACACATAAGGGACATAACTGGCCGACCCCTCACAGTGTTCAAGAGAGAACTATCAACATCAGAGGCCCGAGACTGTTCAACACGCTTCCACTACACATAAGGGACATAACTGGCCGACCCCTCACAGTGTTCAAGAGAGAAACTGGATAAGCAACTCCAGAGGATACCTGATCAACCAGGCTGTGACTCATACGTCAGGCTGCGAGCAGCCGCGTCTAACAGCCTGGTTGACCAGTCCAGCAACCAGGAGGCCTGGTCGATAACCGGGCCGCGGGGACACTAAGCCCCGAAATCATCTCAAGGTAACTTCACATGACCTTCACGGTCATGTGGGTGAACACCACCACCTTCACCGTCATGTGGGTGAACACCACCTTCACCGTCATGTGGGGGAACACCACCTTCACCGTCATGTGGGTGAACACCACCACCTTCACCGTCATGTGGGTGAACACCACCACCTTCACCGTCATGTGGGTGAACACCACCACCTTCACCGTCATGTGGGTGAACACCACCACCTTCACCGTCATGTGGGTGAACACCACCACCTTCACCGTCATGTGGGTGAACACCACCACCTTCACCGTCATGTGGGTGAACACCACCACCTTCACCGTCATGTGGGTGAACACCACCACCTTCACCGTCATGTGGGTGAACACCACCACCTTCACCGTCATGTGGGTGAACACCACCACCTTCACCGTCATGTGGGTGAACACCACCACCTTCACCGTCATGTGGGTGAACACCACCACCTTCACCGTCATGTGGGTGAACACCACCACCTTCACCGTCATGCGCCAAAATGCGTCAAAAATATTGGACAGTGAAAAACAGTTGTGGGAAAATATCGATAACACAACAATAAAAATTAAATGTACAACGAAAAATAATGGAAAATATAGAACAAGGAAAAAATCTAAACCGGATGGTAGAAGTGCCTGGGGGAAGTGATGGGGGGGGGGAGGATGGGGGGAGGGGGAGGATGGGGGGTTGGGGAAGGATGGGGGGTTGGGGAAGGATGGGGGGGAAGGAGAGGATGGGGGGTTGGGGGAGGATGGGGGGGGGGAGGGGAGGATGGGGGGGAGGGGAGGATGGGGGAGGATGGGGGAGGGAGGGGAGAACAGATCAATGCAATATTGTGCTCAGAGATGTTTGGAAAACTGTCGACAGTCTGACCCACAGGCCTAAAATACAAGATATTTACTGCCCCACACTACAGCTTCACAGACAACTTATTATTATTAACATCTTTATTGACAAAATTAATTACAATTTTGCCTAATCTGAGGATTTTGATAGTGTTATTAAAGTGAGGATAATGGTGGTATTCACTGTCCGCCAGTATTGACAGACAACAGGACTACTAGGCTCGGCACCGGTACCTAGTTGGCAGACATTATAGCACTGAGAAAGAGGAGCACCACAAGGAGGCTGCCTTTCACCCACTCTTCTCAACACATACACAGCTACAGGGTTACCTGGTTGATACCTGGTTGATGGGGTTCTGGGAGTTCTTCTACTCCCCAAGCCCGGCCCGAGGCCAGGCTTCACTTGTGAGAGTTTGGTCCACCAGGCTGTTGCTTGGGGCGGCCTGCAGGCCCACATACCCACCACAGCCCTATGTACCACAGGGTACATAATAGTACAAAATACAGTCAAATTTGCCCATAGTAGGAAAGCAACATGTAAAGGATTTGGGAATAATGATGTCTGACGACCTAACGTTTAAGGAGCATAACCAAGCAAATATTGCGTCAGCCAGAAAAATGATCGGATGGATTACGAGAACTTTCAAATCCAGAGATCCCATCACAATGGTTGTACTCTTCAAGTCACTTGTGTTCTCCCGTCTTGAGTACTGCTCAGTACTCACTTCCCCCTTCAGAACAGAAAAGATTGCTGAAATAGAGGGAATACAGAGAACATATATGGCATACATAGACGCGATAAAACACCTAAATTATTAGGATCGTCTCAAAGCCCTCCATATGCACTCGCTGGAAAGAAGACGAGAGATACTAAATAATATACACGTGGAAAATACTGGAGGGCCAGGTCCCTAATCTACACAGTAAAATAACAACATACTGGAATGAACGATATGGAAGAAAATGCAAAATAGAACCAGTGAAGAGCAGGGGTGTCATAAGTACAATCAGAGAACACTGTATAAACATCAGAGGTCCGCGGTTGTTCAACATCCTCCCAGCGACTATAAGAAATATTGGCGGAACAACCGTGGACATCTTCAAGAGAAAACTAGTTTTCTTAATGGAGTGCCGGACCAACCTGGCTGTGGTGGGTATGTGGGCCTGCGGGCCGCTCCAAGCAACAGCCTGTTGGACTACAAGTCAAGCCTGGCCTCGTGCCGGGCTTGGGGGAGTAGAACTACCAGAACCCAACAATCAGGTTCAATGCAGGTGTAGAAATACATTGCAATACAATGCAGGTGACCTGCCCCACCCCCAACACGGATAATACATCACATACGCTGACCATGCCAACCAAATAATGTCTCAGTCAGGACCATCAAAGCCGCCACTACCCAACAACACCAAGGCACCAATTGAATTGATAAACAAATTTGAAAAGCACTGGAAAACAAGTAGAGACAAACAAAAGTTCCAGACAATACACATTGCAAAATAAGTAACCCAGACCTCATTATCCTGCACAACCGCCCGATCCAACATACCTGGTTGATACCTGGTTGATGGGGTTCTGGGAGTTCTTCTACTCCCCAAGCCCGGCCTGAGGCCAGGCTTGACTTGTGAGAGTTTGGTCCACCAGGCTGTTGCTTGGAGCGGCCCGCAGTTATACAGCGCTCAGATATTCCCAAGTTCCCACTATTCCCAAGTTGTACATGCGGAGGTAGGGCAGAATATTGGCGCTCAACACCAACGGAACAGCTACACAAATGCACGTCAAAGATAAAATAAATAAAACAAAAACAGCCTTAGGAAAACCTAGGAGATTCCGAAAGCTTACTGGAAGGCTCACACATATCCACGTTTTCTATGCAGCGATAAGTTATGTTAGGTGGGTTGCTTGGGGTGGTTCTGGTTTATAACGGGCTGAACAAACACATGTGACATGATGCCTGGCACCACGAGGCCAGGCTCCTCAGGCAACTGAACAAACCATTCACACAATGGTGTACAAGGGAGTACACAATGGTGTACAAGGGAGTACACAATGGTGTACAAGGAAGTACACAATGGTGTACAAGGAAGTACACAATGGTGTACAAGGGAGTACACAATGGTGTACAAGGGAGTACACAATGGTGCACAAGGGAGTACACAATGGTGTACAAGGGAGTACACAATGGTGTACAAGGGAGTACACAATGGTGTACAAGGGAGTACACAATGGTGTACAAGGGAGTACACAATGGTGTACAAGGGAGTACACAATGGTGTACAAGGGAGTACACAATGGTGTACAAGGGAGTACACAATGGTGTACAAGGGAGTACACAATGGTGTACAAGGAAGTACACAATGGTGTACAAGGGAGTACACAATGGTGTACAAGGGAGTACACAATGGTGTACAAGGGAGTACACAATGGTGTACAAGGGAGTACACAATGGTGTACAAGGGAGTACACAATGGTGTACAAGGAAGTACACAATGGTGTACAAGGGAGTACACAATGGTGTACAAACATTAACAGTTTGTGTACAACACAACTTCCAACACTACCACAGATTTAACATAACTTATTTACATCATCAATTGAAAAGTTTCATAAGTAGATATAATTAAGTGTAAGTGGCATTGGTGGAGTGGGAAGCCGGGCAGGGCCAGTGGTGGAGTGGGAGGCCGGGCAGGGCCAGTGGTGGAGTGGGAGGTCGGGCAGGGCCAGTGGTGGAGTGGGAGGCCGGGCAGGGCCAGTGGTGGAGTGGGAGGTCGGGCAGGGCCAGTGGTGGAGTGGGAGGCCGGGTAGGCCCAGTGGTGGAGTGGGAGGCCGGGCAGGTCCAGTGGTGGAGTGGGAGGCCGGGCAGGTCCAGTGGTGGAGTGGGAGGCCGGGCAGGTCCAGTGGTGGAGTGGGAGGCCGGGCAGGGCCAGTGGTGGAGTGGGGGGCCGGGCAGGCCCAGTGGTGGAGTGGGAGGCCGGGCAGGCCCAGTGGTGGAGTGGGAGGCCGGGCAGGCCCAGTGGTGGAGTGGAAGGCCGGGCAGGGCCAGTGGTGGAGTGGGAGGCCGGGCAGGTCCAGTGGTGGAGTGGAAGGCCGGGCAGGGCCAGTGGTGGAGTGGGAGGCCGGGCAGGGCCAGTGGTGGAGGAAAGCCAAGAGTGATCACATTACCCGCCAGTCATTACGTGATGGCATCCTCACCACCAGTCAAGACTCGCCTCGCTCCCACACCACCACAACTACCCCCCCCCCCCCCACTACAACAATACATATTGGATACCACACTCAAACTATAACTTTAGACCTTACATCAGCACGCGCGTGCACGCGCACGCTTTCTACACCGTACTTTTTTTTTGTTACAAATTAATATCTCATTTCTCAAAATTTAGCATATTCGCCCCCCCCCACGTCTTTCCACTATGTAGTATGGTAAACTGCTCTTACACGCATGATTCATCAAGTTGCCCTGGTCAACGCACTCACCCCCTCCCCTCCCCCTCGCGGTCACAACCACGCACACAAGCCACAAGGTAAACCAGCGCACACTAACATGCTGTACAACACACTCCTAATCGTCCACCACACTTGGGCAAGTATGATGGCCGCCAGGTTCCAAACTTGTCACACACACAACAACAACGACACCTGGAGGTTCACTTCTGGCTTTTATTGACGCCAACACATGTAGAATAATAAACCCCACATTGTTTGAGTTAGGAAAACACTATTTGTCAAATATTGATGCTGTTCTTAAGATTTCCCCATTTTGCACCCGCAAGATAACGTAAGCTTTTAAGGGTTGATAGATGTTAATCTCACTTGAGACAGTTAAGCAAGTCCCAGCTGTGTCTGGGTACAAGTGACAGGATGAACAACCCAGCGGGTTTTCTTCCTATAGGGGAGTGTTGTACATGCTGCTATGGCGGTGTGTCCACTCACAAGATGAGTGGCGCTGCCCAATAAACTCGCCCCTCGGGGCAAAATTTAAAAAATTTAAAAATGATGAAGGCGGCGCGTCCACTCTGCCCTCCCTCAGTGGTGCTGTACCACCACACTCACAGTCCTCACACACCAGCGGTGCCACACATGTGAGGGTACACCTCACTCCACCATTCACTTAGCCCCCCCTTACTCGTAGGGAGCACCGAAGGATAGGGCGAGGTGATTGTTGCCTGACTCCGGCTTCTACATGTCCGCCAGGTCTAACATCTTCCCTCTACACCAATGGAGGACCATCCAACAGCTGTATACTCAAAGTCGAATTCGTCAGGATGTTGATGACTGGTGTCAGTTGCCGAATGAACACAGCCTCAAGAATACGAAGCCTCCTGCGAGCGTCGGTATACGAGATTATTGTCGTATCTTTCACAATGTCTTGGCCATTAAGGATGGTGTTGTGGTATTGAGAATGTTGCTGCGTAACACCACCACCTTCCAAATGAAGTTTAAGACGTCTACTCTATGTATTCGTCGTGTGTCCAAGGTAGCATATATTTCATGAGTGCGCAGACTCCGGAGCAGCATTTGTATTGATACACTACATAGGTACACCTCAGTGTGTCCGAGGAGGCAGAGATGTTATTTCTCATAATGAGGCAAGATGTACGAGGTTGTTACAATATATGACAGAACGAATCTTTGCGTGTTCACTGCAAGGTTCACAATTCCTGTCAACTGTATCACCTTCTCATCCTCCTCGTATGCCTGAGTAAATGTATTATTTATAATACACTACAATGTCCTCCCTTGGGGGGCTGATTTTCCACCCCTGGGGCCTGAATTGAACGAGTCCGCCAAATTGTCGTGAACAACGATGACAGCACTAGAGGTACTGGAGCAAGCACAGTACCCTGGGGGGACTGAGCTCTTCACGGTTCATGGGCCGGATTTTATTTTGTTGACTATTACACATTGGGTTCTGTTAGTCAGGATTTTGTAGATCCATCTGCCTATTTTCCCGGTAATTCCTTTTGAACGCATTTTGTGTGCAATAACACCATGGTCACATTTGTTGAAGGCTCTTGCTCAGTCTGTAAGTTACCAACGGGGAGACCATGTTAAGAGTTGGTCGGTGTGTCGGCCACCACCATGGTAAGAGTTGGTCGGGGTGTCGGCCACCACCATGGTAAGAGTTGGTCGGTGTGTCGGCCACCACCATGGTAAGAGTTGGTCGGGGTGTCGGCCACCACCATGGTAAGAGTTGGTCGGGGTGTCGGCCACCACCATGGTAAGAGTTGGTCGGGGTGTCGGCCACCACCACCATGGTAAGAGTTGGTCGGGGTGTCGGCCACCACCACCATGGTAAGAGTTGGTCGGTGTGTCGGCCACCACCATGTTAAGAGATGGTCGGGGTGTCGGCCACCACCACCATGGTAAGAGTTGGTCGGTGTGTCGGCCACCACCAAGGTAAGAGATGGTCGGTGTGTCGGCCGGCGGCCACCAAGACAGACCACCTGACAACTGCGGTCGGCCGCCACCACCACATGTGCCGGTGGTGCCTCAGGGAGCTTGCTCTTCCGGCCCTGCACGGCAACATAAATATACCTCGCTACTTGTAAAGTTAAAGTGTTGGGGCTATACCTCCAGGGGCTACCGCTTGGCCCTGCACCACTTAAGAGCGTACCACTTAATCCACTTGAGAGGAGGCATTAACACTCCACAATAACAAAGTAACCAAGATAACCTCAAGATAACCCTTCTAACATTTCCTTAACCCACTCAGAGCCACAATTCAGGGTCTTTAATTGATGCTTATAAGCCTTGCCAGAACAAGGGGAACATTTCATTAAGGGATGCAAGGGGCACTATGTTTAATGGTTATTTGTCAACACCAAATTATGTATAGTTGTACTAAATACACTACACCAGGTAATAGTTCATGTACCGCACTACACCAGGTAATAGTTCATGTACCGCACTACACCAGGTAATAGTTCATGTACCACACTACACCAGGTAATAGTTCATGTACCACACTACACCAGGTAATAGTTCATGTACCACACTACACCAGGTAATAGTTCATGTACCACACTACACCAGGTAATAGTTCATGTACCACACTACACCAGGTAATAGTTCATGTACCGCACTACACCAGGTAATAGTTCATGTACCACACTACACCAGGTAATAGTTCATGTACCACACTACACCAGGTAATAGTCCCCACCACCTGTGGAGTTAAGGCCACAGATAATACGATATTTAATGAAAATAAGTTCCAGTTCCTGCGCTATAAATGAAAATTTAAAATCGGAAACCATATATAAAACGGAATCAAATCACACTATAGAACGAAAAAGCAATGTAAAAAGTTTACAGGACACCATAAAGTAGCTGTCACGACTGCAAGACAAATGACAGGTTGGATAACAAGGACCTTCCAGAGAAGGGAAGCTATTACAATGATGATACTTTTCAAGACACTGGTGCTCTCTAGGGTGGAATATTGTTGCACTCTAACAGCCCCATTCAAAGCCGGAGGAATTGCTGACCTGGAGAGCGTACAAAGAACCTTTACCGCTAGAATTTACTCTAAGTCATCTTAATAATTAGCATAGACTAAGTTTTGAATCTGTATTATCTAGAGCGCAGGCGTGAGACGTGGAAGATATTAAGAGGGACTGGTTCCAGATCTGAACACGGGAATAACATCACACGAGACCAGAAAGCATGGCAGGCTGTGCAAAAGACCGCCGGTGAAAAGCAGAGGTGCAACAGGTGCCCTGAGGGCTATCTATCTATCAACATCAAGGGCCCGAGACTGTTGAATACTCTCCCGCTACACATAAGGGACAGTATTATAACATAACTGGCCGGCGTCTCAGTGTTCAAAAGAGAACTCTATAAACACCTCCAAAGAATACCTGATCAACCAGGCTGTGATTCATACGTCAAGCTGAGAGCAGCCGTGTCCAACAGCCTGGTTGACCAGACAATGGGTGGGGGAAGCCAGTGGTGACCAACACGGAGGCCAGGTGGGTGAGGCAGGCACCACAGGGAGGCCGTTGGCCTCACCAAGGTCAGCAGTGTACACGGGTGTAGGGAGAAGGGGAGGCCGACCACTCAGTACACGCAGGGTAGTGTGAGAGGGGGGGGGGGATATGCACGTGCACGTGTTCCTCCATCACAGATTCTTGCACACTCACCCCCTACTCCTCTCCCTCCTCCTCCAGCAACACTCCCACGCCCCCACCACTCATGTCACCGCCTCATTCCTCCACACACACATTCCAATCTCAATTTTCACCATAAAATAATAAATTAAAAACAAAATTGCAATCCCACAATCTTTGTGCCATAATCAAACAAATATTAATTGGCCTTCACCCCAAACGCCAGTGTTCCATCTACCAAAAGTCACGTGAGAGCCACAAAGGGTAGGTAACCACGGAGAGAGAGGGAATTATCAGGGGGAAAGCGCCAAGCCATTACGACTATATAGCACTGGGAAGCGGTCAGGATAAGGATGTGGGATGGGACGGGGGGAAGGAATGAGGCCTAAACACTCGCAACGATTGGAAATCGAACGTCAACCCGCAAGAAGCGAGGCCGTGGCTGTACCGACATTCCAGGTGGCAGCTGCCCAATGCCTTTCTTCTCTCTCCGACCTCCAGGAAACGGTGTATACAGATGTCAACTACCTCGGTAAATCTATAGTCCTTCCAGTCAGAGAGAGCTACAAGAACCATTTATGTACGAGTCCTTCAATAGCCAACAAGCTTCTCTAAGTTACTACAGCTAGTAGGTCCTGCCATAAATAGTCTGGCCGAAAGTAAACTATGACATTAAAACTAATCGTAATTAAGGTGAACAAAACTTAAGAGACAACTCTATTACTTACGCTCAAGAAATGTTCATGAAAACATTACCTACAATGCTAGCCGGGTATCCCAAGTTTACTTACTGTAGGAAAGTGTACACACTGCAAGCTTGTACTGCCACCATGCTAGTCTCTCACTCACGCATCTTATTACCATCTATACTAATGTTAACTACATTAACTTAACTATCACAACCTTTGTAAACTTGAGCCCAAATGTTAAGCACTAAAACCCTCAACCAACACAGCATTAGTGTAAACAGTTTACCCCATATAAAGAAGCCACTATGCTGACTGTAGCCACTATGTGACTGTAGCCTCCACGGGGAGCTGAACCAGCCATAACTGTGAAGAGACTGTTGATGTATATGGTAATAAACTCTGTAACTTACCTACACAAATATTAGGATTCAGTCGGTGAGGGCATTGTGTGCCTCGGTAACCTTACCCACTACCCTTCACATGATGGGCATGGGGAGGGGGGGGGGTATGGCATGCATAATATATTAACTAAACTGACATCAAGTTTATTCCCTAAGGGGTTACTGTATTACAAAGGTGAGACACTTCAATACATGTATGAGGCGTGTGTAAAAGCCTGCAAGCGAACCGTAACACGAAGATAACCGTCACAGCCAGACAACATATTTACAGTTTGAGACGTTTGCATTTATTATTATTAACATCTTTATTGACAAAATTAATTACAATTTTGCCTAATCTGAGGATCTCTCTTCAGCAACAACTGAAATATAAAAGCAGGACGATATATTTTAAACACTAGAGTAGATAACACGAGGCCTCTTCGTCTCCGTTACTCCTCCCCCCCCCCACCCGTCCATCCCAACTCGGCCCCTTTCTATCCTCCCCGACCACTGGTAACCCTTAGTGGTCATTAAAGATTCCCGAGGGTCGGGTGTCGGCGGCAAGGATCAGCTGTTTACCCCTATGGCGGCCATACGTCACCCATCTCTCGCTACCACTCTCCCTCTCTATCCCTATGGCGCACTTCCTTACTACTCAAGCCTTTAACTACCGGTTTCCAGCAGCCAACACTCACGCCGGCATTTGTTTACATCATTCAGTCAGTCTTGCTACTATTTCCTCTCATACAGTACCGCCACCACCTCAACGCTCTATAGTCTCTCATCCCCCCCCCACCTCCCCCCTCTCTTTCCTGGACATATTCTCTTCCTACTTGTTCACATTGTTCAGGTGCCGCCTCGCCCTCGCATCCTTCCTGCACGTGTTCTCATCATCTCCACCTCTCTCACATGACGCCAACCTTTAACTCGCCGCCCCGCCATTCCCCGCTCCGTTACATCACCTAAACTCCTTAATCCCTACACTTCCTGCGGGTCGACTGCCCGCCACACACCATGGCTACACCTCCCACCACTCCCACCCTCCGCCACACACCATAACACGCCCTACATCTCTCACTCTACTCCATCAACAACATACTATTTCTTAATTTACTTGGCCTGGACGGTAGAGCCACGGACTCGCTTTGTGCAAGTCGGCGCACAAACTCGCCCCTTGGGGCAAAATTTAAAACTGGTAAATCACTCGCCCGGCGTCTCGCGAGCCATTTGGCCAGGGTTCGTATCCTGGCCGGGGAGGATTGACTGGCCCCCAATCCTTAACTGTACGCCTCTGTTCACCCAGCAGTGAGTGGGGTAACTGGTTATTAAGCAATTTGGCGGGTCGTATTCCAGGGAAAATGAAATAAGATTAAGGACCTGCCTGAAACGCTATGCGTGCTAGTCGCCTTACAAGAATGTAAGAACTATTATATGTGTATGTATCTATATGTATATATAATTTATTTTGGAAAGCTATTTATATCTTTAGCATTTAAAAAAAACAACAGCATTATAAGTGTTTATCCATTCACACACATGGAACAGTTTACCCAAATAGCAACGCCAATTATACAGATACATTAACATAGAGTGAACAAACACTTTCCGCACATCTACGACTTGTATTGTTTGGCCGCCTCCAGTGTTCCTTCTATGACCCGCCTCCCGTGATGCTAAGACTGTCTCTGGCACTCTGATGTCCTGTCTCTAATACTGTCCACTAAGGTGGCATTCTTACTGGTGACGCACAGTCGTAATGACCTGCACCTCTGGGGCCACCTGACGTGCACACCTCTGGGGCCACCTGACGTGCACACCTCTGGGGGCACCTGGCGTGCACACCTCTGGGGGCACCTGGCGTGCACACCTCTGGGGCCACCTGGCGTGCACACCTCTGAGGCCACCTGGCGTGCACACCTCTGGGGCCACCTGACGTGCGAGGACCTTCCTATACAAAATAATATATTAAACTCAAACACCTAGACTGTGTCGTTATAAATTGTAACTCTCAATACGAATCTTTAGGAATATCCTTTCACTCGTTTTCCCCGAGAATGTTATTACTATCAGTACCTCCACACACCTGTCGATGTTGCTGCTTGCACTAGCTCGCATCTCTTCTTATAATTGTAATTTTGCCCCGAGGGGCGAGTGTATTGGGCAGCGCCACTCATACTGCGAATGGACACGCCGCCATAGCAGCATGTACAACACTCCCCAATAGGAAGAAAACCAGTTTAATTGTCTCTTAAAGTGAACAGCTTCTCAAACAAGAAGGTTAACATTTGTCAGCCCTTAAAAACTTACGTTATGTTTTCTCCCACCTTAGGTCAGTTACTGAAGCCGCTGAAACAGGGCGCGTATTTAACATCTTGATTTATAAGAGAGTATGTGCGTCCGAGGATGGAGGCATCGCCCAAATTTCACAAATGTAACATCGGGGAGGGGAGGGGGGGGGGGGATTAGCGTCAGAGGCCAGTCGGGATCGGACCAAGTACCACGTTTTTAAGAAATATCGGCCTTTTAAATGCTCCCCGGCGATTTTTATGGTCAAGTAAAATCAGGGGTTATGACAACGGTAGTTTTTATGCTTACCCGTGTGAACCTCTGGGGTGTTATCCATGTGAAATGGGGAGAGGGTAGAAAAGAGGGGAAGCCGGGAGGGGGGGGGGGGGGGGAGAGAGAAAGGGAGATGTTGGGGAGGAGAGTAGGATGTCGAGGGGAGAGGAGATGGAATGTTGTGGGAGGGCGGGGGTAGAGAGGGAAGGGGGATGTGAGAGTATGGTCTCTCAAGATTCTCCCACAGCTGACTTGAATGGCTCATTGCAGTGCACAGTGCACCGGTGTCGTGCACAAGCCCTATCTCTGTTAACCCTGGATAGTAAACTGTCATGTTGGGTATCTCCAGGATGCCCACTTAACCAGGAATACGTTTATAATACAGAGGTCGCCGTATGTCCAGGCAGGAAGTAGATACAGGGAAGTTAAGCATACTTGCCACAAGGGTCAGTGAGTACACAGGAGGTGCCAGGCGTGAGAAAGAGAAAGGACGCCAGCGAGGCCACAGATCTGACCTCTGGGGTCAGCCTCAACTGGCGCAATGGAGAATAACAACTGTGACGTGGTCGTGACGTATTCCCGACGCCACCTCTGCTACTGATCATGGAATGATCAATATGATTGGTTCCTGGTCCTTTGCCGCAAAGTCATTGGTCAAATTGTAACCCCCTTGTGTTGTGTCCCACGAGGAGCCCTGAGCCCCAGGCAAGAGTATTCACGTGAGGGAGCCGTAGAGGACGTGTCCTGTTCTGTGTATCGGCCAATAAACTGAACACCGTCCATTCCTCACCGTCAAGTTAAAACTCAGCGTCCTTTCGATATACCAACGTTCGCCCGGAATCGCGATCGTGACCATATTGTTTAAAAGCCTATTGACAAATTACCAGAGCAAAACAGACTGGTATCAGGTAACCCCTGGTGACACATTAAGATCATCTGTGAGTGACCTAGAGTGAACCAAGGAGTGCCGCTGCCTAAGTAATGTGTGTGTGTGTGACTTTTACCACAGTGTACCTGCATGGTATCATATAATCAGCCGCCACTCTGTCCAGAGCGTGTAGCTAGCCTAGCCTCGAGCCGCCCTCACGGTACTACGTGACGTCACCACCTTACTCACCGCCAGTACCATCAAGTGTGTGTGCGTGTGTCTGTTGACATACAGCACGCCCTCCTGCGAGTACCCCCCCCCCCCTGTCAAGTACGGTTTGTGGGAAAGCCTGTCGCCGAAATCAGCTGTCAGGCCATCTATGAGTTCTTGCATAAATGTGTCTGAGTGAGTGAGTGAATAAGAGGGGTAGCCTACCTGTAAGTACAAGATCTTGTCATTGTTTTATTGTGTCTGTGTGTGTTGATCTGAGGTATCAACCACAGTTCTCACCTTCTCATACCTGACACAGGTATAGGTGAAGACAACCCAACAGTGTGTGTGTGTTTATCTGTGTGGTATCACGACATTACACTCGTCTGTGAATGTGAGCTTCACATACACCACACATTTAGAAGTGTGTGACATTATTATTGTGCATGTTGTTGCCTGTCCCATTGACAGTGTATTTGTGATTTATTGTGCATCATCATTACCCGAGGATCCGGTTGGAACTCTTGTGATCCCTTTAAACACCGGCAGATAGGTTTGCTGCGTTAATGATTGGCTGTCAACTGTGTTAAGTTAGGTGTTTCTCCACGAGTGGATCCGAATCGATTAGCCAGACGTCAAGAGTCTCACTAATGCAACCATAGTCTTTCTGACGCCAATCTAAAGTAAATCAAGCACCCTTTGTATTAGTGGTTAAGTTAGTAAATAAACTACTGTTAAGCTTTATGCGGTGTTTCCGTTGAACCACTTCTGAATACTGCCAACTATTTACTCAAGCCTTCAGCTCCAGGTGTCTCCAACACCGAGTTGCCTATTATTCACTAAACTATAAATGTGATGAGGACCCTAGGAGTCCCTTAAAGTGTTAAATCATTGAGGAGATTCCAACGATCAACGTGGACCAGGACCAGGTGAGGCTAGTTTGAGAAGAGACCCTCAAGGACTCTAACTCGACCTTGCTCCCAGGCCCTGTACGGTTGCTTTCGTATTTTCTCTGTTGATTCCGACAGCTTCGTGAAGTGTCTGCCACATGTACGTTGGCGACGTACGCATTGCAGTCGGTAAAGCAAAATAGAAAACCCCACCGGGGGGGGGGGTATAGTGGGAGGGAAGGTGGGGACGTTGGGGGAGATTAGAAGAGGGTAGAGGGGAAGAAAGGTGGAGGGTGGGAGTAGGAAAGGTAGGAGACTGCGAAAGAAGGTGAGGAGGGAAGGAGAGGGGGATAATTGCGGGAAAGAGAAACCAAGGCGCAGCCAAGTAGCAGTAGAAAAAAATAGAATAAGAAAAATAGGAGTCTGCCTTTCAAGGATGTGTTAATAACAAAAACAGCAGCAGTGTGTATACTAAGCCTACCAACATAGGAATATGCCTAAGCGGTAGGAGTGAGTGCCTCCAAAGACACAAAGCCAGTGTTCTCAACGCTTATAACCGTCGAGCCCTTACCCACTGCTCTGAATGGAGCAACGTGAGTAGGGAGTTTGAAAGGATAACACAAGTAAGGTTATCTTGAGGTTATCTTGAGATGATTTCTGGGTTTAGCGTCCCCGAAGTAGTGGTGAACCATGAGATAACCACCACCATAAGACAACACCTGGACCGGTGGTACAACTCTGAACCAAGAACAGAAACCACAACACCTTTAATAAAATTATATTACAAATCCACCATGCACAGTGAATATAAGAAAGAGGAAGGAATAATGAAAGAAACCATCCGTAAAGGAGTAAAAAACACAATCCCCTAACCAGAACATACACATCAAATACTATAAAGAAAGACCACTGACCTCATTATTAATAAAACAGGCTGAAGCCAACTTTACAGGAACGCTTTACAACAGTCAGACGCGGTATACAGGTACACCTGCTCCCACGGAGGATGTAACCTTCAACCCAAGAACACAGGTATGCCGTTTGACCTGTCAACTTCAATCAGGTGCCCCTAAAAGTCACACGAGACAAGCCCATGACATCACCCTAACAAGAGAAATGTTGATTAAAAACACTTGCATATTAGACAAAACTCAAGATGTAAGAAGCTTACAAATTACTGAAGCATAAAAGTCGACCCACCCACCATAAATACTCAACTAAGGGAACTATTCACTCTACCCAGCATTAGAGTGAGAGCAAGACCGGAACACGAAGATGCCAACCATGTCGTCACTACCCAAAAATGCCATGCCCACTACACCTGTTGTAGCTGAATCTAAAAACAACGACGACTCGGAACAAAAAATTTCCATGTAGCACGGGCTATGGTGAACCCAATACACTACACCTGACTACACCCGTCAACAGTTATTTGAGTTCCACACCAGTTACAACCTCGCTCCTGTGCCAGGTAAGTACACTAAGTACACTACATAGCCCGTGCTACACAGAAATTGTGTTCCTTGTAGCCGAAACTAACACAACAAAACAGTTAATTAATATTCCTTTAGCCAACCTCGAACCAATAAAACATTTGGAGAAATCCTCCTTCCAGCTAAACCCTAATGCACGATCACTAGTCAGAGGAGTAGCAGCCCTAAAACAAGAAAATAATCAACATAGAATATGCACAGTCATATTCAATGAAACATGTCTAAACGAAAACCTGCTGCCAGTATACACCAATATATATTATACACACACAGTTCGTTGACAGTTGAGAGGTGGGACCAAAGAGCCGAAGCTTAACCCCCCGCGAGCACAACTAGGCGAGTACACACACACACACACACACACACACACACACACACACACACACACACACACACACACACACACACACACACACACACACACAGGAGCGGGGAGCCGGTGGCCGAGCGGACAGCATGCTGGTCACATGATCCTGTGGTCCCGGGTTCGATCCCGGGCGCCGGCGAGAAACGATGGGCAGAGTTTCTTTCACCCTATGCCCCTGTTACCTAGCAGTAAATAGGTACCTGGGTGTTAGTCAGCTGTCACGGGCTGCTTCCTGGGGTGTGTGTGGTGTGGGGGGAAAAATAGTAGTAGAAACAGTTGATTGACAGTTGAGAGGCGGGCAGAAAGAGCAGAGCTCAACCCCCGCAAGCACAACTAGGTGAATACACACACACACACACACACACACACACACACACACACACACACACACACACACACACACACACACACACACACACACACACACGGCATACCTAAGCAATATGAAGCAGTGTCACTGTGAGGGGTGAGACCTCACAATGCCGTTAAATCACCAGTGGAGTCCCACTAGGCTCTGTGCTCGGACCTATCCTGTTTGATATACGTAAATGATCTTCCAGAGGGTATACTCATTCCTCTCAATGTTTGCTGACGATGCCACCATTATGGGAAGGATTAAGACAGCGGAGGACAGCATGAGGCTTTAAGATGACCTGGACACACTGAAGGAATGGTCCAACAAATGGCTGTTAGAGTTTAACCCAAGCAAATGCAAAGTAATTAAAATAGGTGTAGAGAGCTGGAGGTCAGATACAAGGTACCATTTGGGAGACGAAATTCTTCAAGAATCGGAGAGAAAGACCTGGGGGTTGATATTACGCCAGACCTGTCCCATAAAGCCCACATCAAGAGGATACCCAACCTCGAATGAAAATATGCCAGGTTGGCCAACATAAGAACGGCCTTTAGAAACTTGTGTATGGAATCATTCAGAACCTTGTATACCACGTATGTCAGACCAATCCTGGAGTATGCAGCTCCAACATGAAGTCTGTATCTCGTCAAGCACAAAACTAAATTGGAGAAGGTTGAGAGGTATGCCACCAGACTAGCACCCGAGCTGAAGGGTATGGGCTACGAGGAGAGACTACGTCGACCACGTCACTACAAGAAAAGTTAGGGAGAAACATGATCAAAACATACACGATTCTCAGAGGAATTGATAGGGTAGATAAGGCCAATTTATTTAACACGTGAGGCACACGCTCAAGGGGGGGGACAGGTGGAAACTGAGTACCCAGATGAGCCATAGAGATATTAGAATGAACTTTAAGTTTAATAAGAATTTTCATGGTTGTTGAAAACTAGGTTATTATCATTTAGATTACTTAAAATGGTTTCTAGTGTTTAATCTCATGTGATAATCTTGTGTATCTATGTATATGTGGCAGGGAACCAAGATGTGATCAACAGCATGCGCTCGCTCGTGTTCATTCAAACTGATCTCTAACTCCTACTCTATGAACCTAATGCTAGTTTTTGGTAATTAAGTTCGCGCACGATTACCCCATAACATCGCCAGAATATTTGATGTACCATTAATTTGCATTAAGAAACGTGCGACGACCAACAACCTATTTTAATGACAGTGAAGACAATGACTAAACAGTAGAGGATAGGCGGCGGTAAAGGTGGCACAGGGCTTGGAAGTCTTGGCATACAGGTTATTACTGCCCACCGATGGTGACCTGGGAGCCATGGTGACCTACGGGAGCCATGGTGACCTACGGGAGCCATGGTGACCTACGGGAGCCATGGTGACCTGGGAGCCATGGTGACCTACGGGAGTCATGGTGACCTGGGAGCCATGGTGACCTACGGGAGCCATGGTGACCTACGGGAGCCATGGTGACCTACGGGAGTCATGGTGACCTGGGAGTCATGGTGACCTACGGGAGCCATGGTGACCTACGGGAGCCATGGTGACCTACGGGAGCCATGGTGACCTACGGGAGCCATGGTGACCTACGGGAGCCATGGTGACCTACGGGAGCCATGGTGACCTGGGAGTCATGGTGACAACTTGCACACTTAACTTACCTTCATACACAATCCACTTCTGAAATCAACAAAATGTTCATCCAACACTTTTAAATCAATAGTTGGTTGTATTTGTTTCCTTTCCGGTCAACCAACCAACAGTTTGACGACGGTGTGATGACGTACACGAATACATTACTAAGTGTTGAAGGAAGAGGTGGTGCCGTGACCTGCGGCACGGACACAGTACTCCCTCAAGGGCTGGGGGAGAGATCATAGCTACGTGGGTGGGTGGAAGTGTGGCAGTAAGAGCTGCTGTAAGAGCAACTTGGCTGGGACAACGGTGGACATCAGGAGGCCCAAGAGGAGACCTCTCATAGATCACATTCGTGCATACGGTTCTCGGAGTGTATTAACAGTTTATACATGGACAACTCTAGCAGCGCTCTTTATGCAGATTACTGTATATACTGATGTTAAACAGCCCCACGTGGCCCCGAGCATGACTTGAGTGGAGCAGCCAGTGTCAGCAAGCACAAGCTCCAGCCTCAACTCTGACACTGGCCTGGACCTACTTTCTCTAAAATGACTTCCTTCGTGACCAGCGATGACCCCGCTAGCCAAGTTTCCCGCAATGCTGTAAACCTGTATGTGAGGCGCCTGCAAGCACGACCCCCCCCCACCTCGGGCTGTCATACAAAAGGATACATCCTGATCTGGCCGTTCTTGGTGGCGATGGCTAGGAGTCGCAGCAGCGGGTCCCACGCCAGGGCCGACGGCTTGGCTGGGAACCCATGGAAACATGCCTGCAAAGACAAGAAAAAACACAATGAGGGGGTTTAGTTAACTCTCAATCACCACCACACATCCCTCCCTCCCTCCCTATCCTTCACACAGCTTTAGTCGTCCTATCCTCCCACACTCCTTCCCACTTCTTTTGTATTACACTTATAATAAAAGTATTACCTGTAAATGGAAAGAAAATATTGAATAAGATTTTTAACACCACACACAGAATTACAAAGCAACTGACCTACAATTTACTCCGCAATTATTCTCGAAGGGCACAATGCATGAAACAAAAAATTGTATTTCCTTGTGGCTATTTCCTTGTCCGGTATAACACCGCAAAACCACTACCGGGAGCAAATAATTTTTGAGAAAATATGATTCTTGTGGGGCAGGAAATCTGTTAGGCTCATCAGCCTTGCCCACCGACAGACGTTTCCAACTTATGCGACCCATTAGTCACCCAATTACTGAGTACGTATTAACTGCTAGTTGAACAGACGCAGCAGGTGCAAGGAAACGTGCCCAAACGCCTCGCCCTGCCCACCAATCTAATCCGGGTCCAATTCGTGAACAGACAGGACCAACCACTGCAAGGTCAAGCTAACCCTTAGACGGGTCTAAGATGTGCTCACACCTCACTGTTAAGATATTGAAGACACGTACTCAAATTTCCAATCAAAATCGAGTATTTTCCTCAACCTGACCTTCACTTATTGCAGCAGACCCTCGTATGTGTAAATGCGTGCGTGCATGTGTGTGTGTGTGTGTGTGTGTGTGTATATATATATATATATATATATATATATATATATATATATATATATATATATATATATATATATATATATATATATATATATATATGTCGTACCTAGTAGCCAGAACTCACTTCTCAGCCTACTATGCAAGGCCAGATTTGCCTAATAAGCCTAGTTTTCATGAATCAATGTTTTTTCGACTACCTGACCTACCTAACCTAACCTAACGTTTTCGGCTACCTAACCTAACCTAACCTATAAAGATAGGTTAGGTTAGGTTAGGTAGGGTTGGTTAGGTTCGGTCATATATCTACGTTAATTTTAACTCCAATAAAAAAAAATTACCTCATACATAATGAAATGGGTAGCTTTATCATTTCATAAGAAAAAAATTAGAGACAATATATTAATTCAGTAAAACTTGGCTTATTAGGCAAATCGGGCCTTGCATAGTAGGCTGAGAAGTGCGTTCTGGCTACTAGGTACGACATATATATATATAAAAATGGAAAAGCAATACTAGGAGTGTGCAGCAGTAAGGCCAGGGGGAAGGGGGCCCACCCGTGACTGGTGCACGGAAGAAGAGATCCAAGACTACTGATCTATTACAACCCGATGCAAGTGTTCAACTGACGCCGCGGTTTGTCCTGTTACGACAATAATAATAACAAAACACTTCATCATTGTAGAGGCAACAACGACTACTGCATCACCACCACCACCAGTATTACCAGGCTCACCCCACCACCACGCTGCCCCACCACCACCCCACTACCTGACTCACACCAGGTGAATCACTTCAGCAACACGTCTCCTATCTCCCTGCTGAGATTAACATAATTGAGAAGCGCCTTTATAACATGTGGAACTAATACATACATGTGAAACAGTCTATATATATACACACACACACACACTTCCGAAATTTACTATTAGATCAACTGACCACCACCACCACCACCAGCGTTGAACAAAGCGACACGAGACAATATGCAGGTACATTCAGCAACGGGGTTAAAGATTAAGACCGGAAACTGGACGAGTCACCGTTCATTTCGTTCACTACAATCTCTCATTCCCACCTGACACGTCAGCTGCTCATTTTGGCCTGAGCCGTTACTCAAGTCCCACAAGAAAGTAGGGCATTAAAAACCAGCCAATTACCGCTATACTTTGCTATAGCGGTAACACCCAGCCTACTGCTTCTATGGTCATTAAGCCCCTTCAATGGGTTTGTTTACCAGTTCTGATCAACTTCACTGACCTTCCCTACCTTGAAATGTGGACAATTTTTGTTTAATAATGATGCTTCCTTTGGGAACATAACAGAATATTTAAACTGGCAATTCTAATTACGATTCGATGTCTTTTGGTTGCAAGAGGACAATCGAGAAGGCTATTCCAGGGCGGCACAGTTGTCACTATGCTACTCATGGTCACATTAATTTAACCACCTCGACCGGAGACAGAAAAAATACATCAGGAAGTAACTTTCGTGTTGCCCAACCGCAACACGAAAGTAACTTCCTGAACAAATAAAACAGAATAAAATTGAAAATAAATTTGTCAACAAAAACATATTGGTTAATACCTTTGTAAATAATAAATATAGTTAAAGTTGAAAAACAAAAAGTTACCATTATTGTGGTAATGTTATTTTCTGATTGCTTATGCCTTCAAAGTATACAAAATGACTACCATTCCCTTCAAACTTTGCCCTGACCTTTGCCTAACAGAACTTACTAGACAATAGAACTTACTACCCAGTAACTTGTCTTACTGTGTGGCGATAAGGAAGGGGAATAGCATTGCAAAGATAATAAAGGAAATTGATATATATATATATATATATATATATATATATATATATATATATATATATATATATATATATATATATATATATATATATATATATATATATATGCATAGCAGCTAAAGAGGTCACAAGCAGGTTGTCCAGCAAATTCAACATCTGGTTCCTGGACGATGGCACCCTGGCAGGGACACAGGAATCCCTGCTAGATCTTCAGCTAGTGAAATCTAGGGGAGAGGAGTTAGGCCTTACACTAAATCCATCAAAGTGTGAAATCATCTCATCCAGCCAACCAATCATAGATGCAGTACGAATCCGGTCCGTCTAATTACCACAAGCTACCACAAACTACACAAACTTCAGAAAGCTTCCTGGCAATACGTTAGTAATGAATAAATATGATATATTTACTCAATATAATGTTGGTGCTGAATGTACAACACGAAAAAACAATTTTAATCTGAAAAAGTATCTTTTTATAAAGAAATTAGACGAAAATAAAAAGCTGGTGATGCCAAATCAAGTCGACGATCCAAGCTTCGGTTAGGTTAAGTTAAGTTAAGTTAGGTTAGGTTAGGTTAGGTTAGGTCAGCCTAACTTAATATATCATATTTATTCATTACTAACGTGTTGCCAGGAAGCTTTCTGAAGTTTGTGTAGTTTGTGGTAGCTTGTGGTAATTAGACGGACCCGTACGAATCTTATTGCCAGGAGCCCAAGTGATCGCTCCCATCGACAGTGTGCTGATAGGGGCACCTCCGGGCTCAAACGCCATTCAGGTAGTCCTCGAAGAAAAGCTTAAAGACCTGAGGAGGATGGAGGCGCGAATAGGGGCTTTGGATGCTCACGATGCTTTGTGCCTTCTTACAAGGTGCCTGGCCTTGCCCAGACTTACCTATTTCCTCAGGTGTGCTCCTTCCTTTGACAGCCCAAAATTAAAGGAATACGACTCACTCCTAAAGTCAATAACTATGAAAGTGTTAAACCTCTCCTTGCAAGATGACCAGTGAGCCCAAGCAACGCTCCCAGTTAGACTCGGGGTATAGGTATTCGCAAGGCGACACAGTTAGCATTGCCGGCATTCTTATCCTCGACCAGTGCTACAAGTGAATTAGTGAAGGAGATACTACCAGAATACCTAAGAAACTCCATTGGGATTCGTGATCTCAAATTTGTGGAAGGAGCTGGTCAGTGGGACACTTGCCAATTCACACACCCGACCAACTTTTCCAAACGACGGTAAACGGGCCAAATGGGATAGCCCCATAGTGGAGAACATCGCCAAAGCATTGCTGGACGCAGCTTCTCAGAAGGACAGAGCGCGTCTTCGCACCCAACCTCCGAGGAGCTGGACGAGGACTTCGAACGCTGATTGTTTAATTGTTATATATTTGTGTGTGTGTGCGCGTGTTCTCTGTAAACTGTAGCATTGCAATAAAATAAACCAAAACATACAAAAAAATAATAGGGGTAGTAGGAGAAGAAAAGAATAAAGTATTCAGTGAGAATCCACAAGATCTTCTCTGAATGCTCTTTGTTTTCTTCTTCATTATGTGGGTCCCTGCAATTGCACCAGAGGTGGTACCCCCTAATTATATATATATATATATATATATATATATATATATATATATATATATATATATATATATGTCGTACCTAGTAGCCAGAACGCACTTCTCAGCCTACTATGCAAGGCCCGATTTGCCCAATAAGCCAAGTTTTCATGAATTAATATCTTTTCTCTAATTTTTTTCTCATGAAATGATAAAGCTACCCATTTCATTACGTATGAGGTCATTTTTTTTATTGGAGTTAAAAATAACGTAGATATATGACCGAACCTAACCAACCCTACCTAACCTAACCTAACCTATCTCTATAGGTTAGGTTAGGTTAGGTAGCCTAAAAAGTTAGGTTAGGTTAGGTTAGGTAGTCGTAAAACAATTAATTCATGAAAACTTGGCTTATTAGGCAAATCGGGCCTTGTATAGTAGGCATAGAAGTGCGTTCTGGCTACTAGGTACGACATATATATATATATATATATATATATATATATTGTGACGATAATCTCCTTCAAGAGATTGAGCCTGCTCTTCCCTCTATAATTACGTCTTCACAATTATATAAAAAGACTATGGAAGAAATGTCCAACAACACCAGCAAGGCTTGCCAGGGTGAGCAAAACGTATGCAACCAGCCACCTGTTCGAACTCCAACCACCAAACTACCCGTTGATCGCTACGGCTCCGCTGATTGGTCGCCGGTCTGGCTGCACCTGCCTCGCCCCCCCAATACTACCTGATGTCTGGGGTCGCCCCAACATCAGTCCTCAGAATGTTCCGTGCTTTCGTAGCCAGCACACCTCCCAGCTAGACTCTAGAGTGTACTGAGAGAGGTGGTGGCTTTAAGCCAATATTCCAGCACCTCCCACTTACTGTTGTATTGCACTTCTTGTTATTTTGCCTTAACGTAACTTTTCATTGTGTCATTTAAGTATTCTTATTATTTTGATTCATTGATTTTATTATACAAATTTGTTTGTGCATTATTTTCATGTTTTGATTTATTTAACGTAATTAAAATTTCATTGTTAAAGTTTTACTTGTGTTTTGTGTGTCTTCTCCTTACCTTACCACAGACGAAGTTCCAGTTTTTCTATTTTTTTTTTATAACTATGTGACGAGGCCATACCCCTAGCCTTAAACAGCCGAACACCAACGCGTTACCGTCACAAGTTATATGGGGGCCTGTCCGGGAGCTTCACTCAGATACTGGTGCCAAGTGGTAATTTATGGTAAGCGTATTTAACTTTGTTAACGTAGCTTTACTATTTTTCATTCAATTTCATTTTTTATAAGGTGCGGTGTATTGTGCATTACGAGAGTAACATATAGTGAAGGTGAGACAACTTTGGATTACGTGGTGACTGTAGGCCGCAGTCATACTCTTAATTGGTCATCTCTCCCTCCTTGTTATTACTCGTATTTACCATCTATGTCCCTTGAATATTTCTCATTCTGACAGATCATCATATTGGTACCCTGGTACTGTGGTCTGCCCCGGGTCAAGAGTACCCAATCTTCTGCAATCTGACTGTAGGAGGACAAAGAGGGCCATAGTTCCTCTAGCTCGAACTTTAGTTGCTGAATTGGGACCTCAGCAGCAGTTCTCGTCACCAGTTGACACCTCGCACCCCTACACGTCAGTCAGAGATGATGATACATACAACGGTAGGGAATTAGCTTATTTTTTCAGAGCACAAAAGTTCGCTAATTCTGTAAGTATCATATTAAATTCAGTGGGAAAAACTTGCTTTATGTCCTTTAGAGACTTGGCAAGGTATGCCTACATCCTTGGACTACCAATTTTACTTTTGAAGCATTTAACTGTTTCATTTGTTTTCGAAACTTTGTTTCATTTGTTAGTAGGATTTTCTTGCCCTTATTCTCTTACATGAGTACCGGGTACAAGATTTCCTGCGCCCTTGATTTCATTTAATCATTTAATATCTTTCACTTAACGTTAATTGTTAAAGATCACACAGGATAGGTACCAGTTGCCACGTTGTCCTGTTTCTGACATTTCATTATTGAACATTCGTGTACCTTTATTTGCTAATTTCACCATGTTTCGTCTCCAAACTTTCCGTGCAAATCCAGCAGGTGAAATAGGAACTTTAAGTCGTGCCAAGAGGACTGAATTACAAACTCTTGCACATGAGTATCAACTAGAAGTTCCCTACCAAGCCAACAAAAATGACCTACACAACCTGTTGCTGGATTACTATTTAGAGCAAGGTAAGATAGACTCTGAAACTCATGAAACTTACTATATTGCAGAGAAAACTGACTTGGCAACGATGAAACTTAAACTAGAGCTGGCTAAGATTGAACGTGAGCAGCAAAGAGAAGCAGCTACCATACGGAGAGAAGAACAAGAACGTGAGATTGCCTTACTCCAGGAGCGGGAACGCGTACGGCTTGAAACCAAACAACGCGAGTTGGAAATGCAACGTGAACATGACAAGCAACAAGCGACTCTGGCTCTTGAGTGTCGTCAACGGGAATACACGTTGGAAACTTCACACCTCGCTCAACGCCAGCAAGCTACTGCCAATCTTCCCGTCAGTTTTAATATATCACATGCAAGTAAGTTAATGCCATCCTTTGTAGAAGCAGAAGTTGATGTGTTTTTCACCACCTTTGAAACCCTTGCTAATCAACTCAGTTGGCCTGTCGACCAATGGGCAACACTTCTCAGAGTCCATCTTACAGGTAGAGCTGCAGTCACACTCAGTACTTTGGCGTCTGAGAATGACTACTACACTCTGAAACAAGCAGTGTTGGACGCCTACCTCCTCTCTACTGAAAGTTATAGAAGGAAATTCCGTGACCACCTGAAGGCAAGTACCACTACCTTCCTCGAGTTTGCTAACACGAAACGGAGGTATTTCATGAAATGGCTGGAAGCAGCACATGTCTCTACTTTTACAGAACTCGTCAACCTGATGCTTGTTGAAGAATTCTTGAGACGTGTGCCGCCTCCTGTCCGCCTCTACTTAGCAGATAAAGAAGAAACCGACTACCTGAAGTGTGCTAAGTCGGCTGACACTTACAGCCTCATCCACCGGCTGACACCTGAACCATCCTCCAGTAAGAAGTCGTGGTACAGTTACGAGAAGGTGAGCCCCGATCAAGCTGGTTCACAACTGTACTGCAAATATTGTAGACTCTATGGACATACCATAGACAAGTGTGGTAAGTCTCAATACAAGGGAACCACTGACCAACAACGACCCAAACCAACTCCTCCTAAGTCCGGTAAGCCTGTGATGAATGTTGGTGTTGATGTTAATGATCTTTCTCTTTTCAGTAACCACCTGTATACTGGAACTGTCTCTGCCAACGGTTCAAATCCGGAGGGACGTTTCAAATTGAAGATCTTGAGGGACACAGCGGCTCTACAATCGATCATCTTGAAGTCGGCTGTGCCCAACATAGTCTACACCGGGGAAACAGTCTTCATCACTGACCTCACTGCTACCACTCCATACCCTCTCGCCAGAGTCCACCTGGATTGTCCCTACGTGAACGGGGAAGTCCAAGTCGCCGTCAGGGAAAAGCCTTTTCCCATGCCTGGAGTGCAACTTCTCCTAGGCAACGACTTGGCAGAAGACCTGCAACCGACCAACCTGATCGTCATGGACAAACCCCAGGTGTGTAACTCTGTGCCAAGTAACCCTATTCTTGAGTATGTTCCAGCAGAGGTTCAAGAGAGTGATGAAGTTTCTCCTCCGGTTCTCGTGACCACCCGTGCACAAGCCGCACGTCCACAGCCAGCTGACTCTACTGCTACCGCTGTCCCTCAAGACCCTCAGAAACTACCCCCGCATCTGACCAAGTTGGAGTTCCGTAAGTTGCAGAGGGAAGATCTTACTTTAACACCATTGTTTTTCCAGGCTGAGACTCAACCCGACAGTATTCCTGGGTTCTTCCTAGAGAACGACTTGCTCTACCGCAGATATAGACCCAGTAAACTGAAGGAGGAGGACGATTGGGCCAACACCGAACAACTTGTGATTCCCACCAGCCTGCGGCCCACTATTCTACACCTGGCCCATGGAGCATTCTCCCACTACGGCTTCAACAAGACTTACCATGGGATTCGTCAAGACTACTACTGGCCAGGTATGGTAAACAACGTCAAACAGTACGTAAAACAGTGTCATACATGTCAGATGGCAGGCAAACCGAACGTCTCCATTCCCAGAGCACCACTGATTCCCATACAGGTGCCTGCGGAACCTTTCCACAGACTCATAATAGACTGTGTTGGTCCTTTACCTCGGACCAGTTCAGGTAACGCCTACATCCTAACCATCCTGTGTCCTACCACCAGATTTCCCATAGCAGTTCCAGTGAAGAACATCACGGCTGCTACGGTTATCAAACATCTACTGAAGATCTTCACTCAATACGGATTTCCCAGGGAGATTCAAAGTGACTGTGGCACCAACTTCACCAGTGATCTCTTCAAAAGGACACTGGAGGAGTTCAACATCAAACAGGTATTGTCCAGCCCCTATCATCCTGCTTCACAGGGTTCTCTTGAACGTAGTCATCAGACCATCAAAGCACTCTTGAAAAAGTTTTGTAGTGAAACCTCAAAGGATTGGGATAAGCAGATTGACCTAATAATGTGTATTTTCAGAAGTCTCCCCAATGAGTCCCTAGGAGTATCTCCTTA